>NW_022589842.1:730516-822314 GCF_004348235.1 Phoca vitulina
AGATTTTATTTATTTATTTGACAGAGAGAGACACAGCGAGAGAGGGAGCACAAGCAAGGGGAGTGGGAGAAGGAGAAGCAGGCTTCCCGCTGAGCAGGCAGCCCGATGTGGGGCTCGAACCCAGGATCCTGGGATCATGACCTAAGCCGAAGGCAGACGCTTAACGACTGAGCCACCCAGGCGCCCCCTTTTTTTAATTTTTTTATTGTTATGTTAATCCCCATACATTACATCATTAGTTTTAGATATAGTGTTCCATGATTCATTGTTTGTGCATAACACCCAGTGCTCCATGCAGAACGTGCCCTCCTCAATACCCATCACCAGGCTAACCCATCCCCCCACCCCCCTCCCCTCTAGAACCCTCAGTTTGTTTTTCAGAGTCCATTGTCTCTCATGGTTCTTCTCCCCCTCCGATTTCCCCCCCCTTCATTCTTCCCCTCCTGCTACATTCTTCTTCTTCTTTTTTTCTTTCTTAACACATACTGCATTATTTGTTTCAGAGGTACAGATCTGAGATTCAACAGTCTTGCACAATTCACAGCGCTTACCAGAACACATACCCTCCCCAGTGTCCATCACCCAGTCACCCCATCCCTCCTACCCCACCCCCCACTCCAGCAACCCTCAGTTTGTTTCCTGAGATTAAGAATTCCTCATATCAGTGAGGTCATATGATACATGTCTTTCTCTGTTTGACTTCAAGTGCTTTTTCTTTATCAAGATGATCATGTGATTTTTGTCCTTTCTGTTAAAGCTACATTTATTCATTTTTCTTTTGTCAAATTGTTCTTGAATTCCAGGGATAAATCTTACTTGTTCATGGTGTATAGTCCTTGTAAAGTGCTATTGATTTGGCTTACTAGTATTTTGTTGAAGAGTTTTGCATTGACATTATTCAGGGATATTGATCTGCATTTTGCACTTTGCTATCAGAGTAATGCTGGACTCATAAATGTATTAGGATGTATTCCCTCTTCAATTTTTGGGAAGAGGTTTTTTTTTTTTTTTTTTAAAGACTTTATCCATTTATTTGACAGAGACACAGTGAGAGCAGGAACAAAAGCAGGGGGAGTGGGAGAGGGAGAAGTAGGTTTCCGCTGAGCAAGGAGCCCAATGCGGGGCTCGATCCTAGGACCCTGGGATCATGACCTGAGCCAAAGGCAGACGTTCAACGACTGAGCCACCCAGGTGCCCCTTGAGAGAGAGAGAGAGGAGGATCAGAGAGAGGGACAAGCAGAGTCCACACCAAGTGTGGAGCCCGATGCAGGCCTGATCCCATGACCCTGAGATCACGACTCCAGCCAAAATCAAGAGTCAGCCACCTAACCAACTGAGCCACCAGGTGCCCCAATTTTGGGGAAGACTTTGAGAAGGATTGATGTTAATTCTTTAAATACTTGGTAAAATACTCCAATGAAGCCATCTGGTTCTGGGCTTTTCTTTGTTGGGAAGTTTTTAAATTAGTAATTGATTATTGATTAGTAATTGATCATTAATTCAACCTCCTTACTAGTTATAGGTGTTTGGATTTTCTATTTCTTCATTATTGAGGCTTACTAGATATTGTGTGTTTCTAGAACTTTATCCACTTCTTTTAGGTTATCCAATTTGTTGGCATATAATTTTTCATAATACTCTCTTATAATCTATTGTATTTCTACGGCATCAGTTGTAATTTCTCTTTCATCTCTGATTTTAGTTGAGTCTTCTCTCTTTTTTGTCTAGCTAAGGGCTTTGGGGGTTAGAATTTCAACATACAAATTTTGGGGGACATAAACATTCAGAACATTCCATAGCACTTACTATTGCCATTTTGTTTTTTTTCTTGTCCCTTTTCCTTTTGTTGACTTTGTGTTTCATTGATGTTTTTGTGTTAACACGCTTTGATTCCCCCCCACCGCCCCATTTTCTTTTGTGTATCTTCTTTGGGTGTTTTTGTAACAGCACTCCTGTCAGTCTTAAGGGTTAACTGGCTTCAAGTTAACACACTCTTTACTTGCTGACATAAGACCCTTGATCTGTAACAGAACTAATTTACTTTCTTTGAGATTCGCAGACCACTGGCCTTGAAGAGTGAAGAACCAGAACTTTCCCAGGCCACAGAGGCCAGTAAGTCTGTTTGAAGCCACCTCAGCTTTCTGATTAGCCCAGCAAAATTTTTTTAGCAAAATGTTTTTTTCTTTTAGGTTACATAAATGATTTTACTAACCTCCCTTTGTGTATCTGTAGACCTTGCCGAAAGAACAGAGCATTCCTACACAACATGAGAAAGAAAGAACTGCACCCCCTCCTCACACAGCCCCGGAGCACTGAGATGTTTGTAGTTGGAAACATCAAGTCTGCACATAATCAAGAAATGTTGCAGGCCGCTGTACAATCTTTACTGATAAACTACCCTAAACCCCTTTAAAATCCCCAGACCAGGCAGAAACCTCGGAGTTGGCTTTTGGACAAGAGTCCGCTTTCTTCCCAGGTTGCTGGCCCCCTGAATAAAGCTCAAATTCCTTTCCTATCAAAACTTGTCTCATGAGTGATGATCTTTCAGGCAACAGGCAGCTGAACTTGGGTTCTGTAACAGTTTCTTTGTGGTTACTGCAAGAGTTACATAAGACATCTTATTTTTATAACAATCTATTTTAATGCTGATAACAACCTAATCTCAATCATATACAAAAATTCTATTTAAGATTTTATTTATTTGAGAGACAGCATGAATGGGGGGAGGGGCCATGGGGGAAGGAGAAGGAAGGGGGCAAGAATCTCAAGCAGACTCTGCGCTAAGCATGAAGCCTGACACAGGCTCGATCTCATGACCATGACATCATGACCTGAGCCAAAACCAAGGGTCGGGCACTTGATTGAGGAACCCAGGTGCCCCACAAAAACTCTATTCTTTTACATCTCTCCACCCGCCCCCCCCCACTTTTTTGATTCACAAGTTATGTCTTTATCTATTAACATAGTTTTATAATAATTTTTAATGCTTTTGTCTTCTAATTGTCTATACCAGAACTAAAAGTACTTTACACACCACCATTACAGACGGTGATAAAGGACTCTGCATTTGCCTATTTACTTTTACTACAGAGTTTTAGATTTTTGTATGCTTTCACGTTGCTGTCTACCATCTTTTTTCAAAGGGTGGGACTCCCTCTAGCGTTTCTTAAAAGGCACATCCAGTGGTGATGAACTCCTCAGCTTTTGTTCATCTGCAAAACTCTCTCTTCTTCATTTGTGAAGAATACTTTTGCTGGATAGTATTCTTGATTGGCCAGTCTTTTGTTTCAGCATTTTGAATATAACATCCCACTCCCTTCTGGACTCTAAGGTTTCTGCTGAGATATCCACTCATTCATTATCTTGTGGGTGCTCACTTGAATGTGACGAGTCGCTTTTCTCCTACTACTTTTCAAGATTGTCTTCTATTTTTGAGTTTTTTTTTTTTTTTTTTAAACTATAGTCTTGGGTGTGGGGCTGTTTGGGTTCATTCTATTTGGGGTCCTTTGAGCTCAAAATTTGGATGTCCATTTCCTTCCTTAAGATTAGGGAAATTTTCAGCCATTACTTCTTCAAATAAGTTTTGTCTCTTTCTCGCTCTTTTCTCCTTCCGGGACTCTCATAATGCATGTATTGGTCCACTTTATGCTATTTTATAGGTCCCTTAGGCTTGCTCCATTTTCCTTATTTTTTTATTCCTTTCATTTGGTATTTTCACTGATCAGAATTGCGGATTCTTCTGCTTGATCAAATCTGCTGAACCCCACCAGTAAATTTTTCAGAATTCTATATGGTTGTTTTTAATTTCTTTCTCTTCATTGATATTCTCTCATTTTGTTCATTCACTGTTGTTCTGATTTCATTTAGTTGTCTGTACCCTTGTAAATCATTGTGCTTCAGTAGGTTTCCATTTCCTTGGTATTGGTTTCTGGAGATTTTATTTTAGCCCAGTGGATTATCTGAAGCCATTCATCAAGATACTCAACAAGACCAGGGGCGCTTGGGTGGCTCAGTTGGTTAAACGGCCAGCTCTTGATTTTGGCTCAGGTCATGATCTCAGGGTCCTGGGATTAAACCCTGAATCGGGCTCTGTGCTCAGCTGGGAGTCTGCTTGAGGATTCTCTCTTTCCCTCTCCCCTCTGTCCCTCCCCTCACTCACACACTCTCTCTAAAATAAATAAGTAAATCTTAAAAAAAAAAAAAAAGATCCTCAATAAGACCTAATGCATCTGGGATATTGTCTCATCTGAAACAAATTTCAGCAGAACCACCATTGGGATTTCTTTAGAATAGCTACTATAAATACAGAGAATAATTAAGTATTCTTCTACTATTTTTGGACTTCTGACTTCCAGAACTGCAGGATAATAAATTGTGTTGTTTTAACCACTAAGTTTGTGGTAATTTATTACAGCAGAAACAGGAAACTAATACAGAAGTCTGAGTTTAAAAAAAAAAAAAAGACACATTTCAGACAAAATTACTTAGGAAATATTTTATTGTACAAAATTTACATTTGTTGAATACAGTGAAAAGCATGGTAAAAGAACTTTTTGTTAATCCCTTTTCTTTGAGATTTTTTTGTGAAAAGTAAAGATTTATTTTCTAATACATTCGCAGATAATATAACTTTTTATATAGTTGTTTAACAGTTGTGTTGGTAATAAGTGTCTTGGGACATAAGGTATAAAACTGAAAAAAGATCAAAAAAGCGCAGGGGGAAGACCACTACCAAAGAGTAATCTCCACGAACTTGGCATTTTCCACTTCAAGGCAGATGCTGTGGGGTCATCACACTGTAACTGAAGAACAAAATACTTTAATCCTTCAATTTTATGACCAAATCCCCTTTTAGCATTTAAGTCGCATAAAACTCGCCCTTCTCTAGTTTTTTGTTAGTTTTTGCTCTTTTTGGGTTTGACATTTTTAGCTGAGTTTTATTGTAAGGAAAAACAAAGCAATAAATTTGTCTCTATGTTAATTGAAGATAAATTTCCTTAAGTTCCAAGTCATAAAGATATGCCAGAAGGCTATGGAGTCCATCAAGTAAAATCATATTTGAAAGGAATAGGGTTTAAATAATAATAATAATAATAATAATAATAAAAATCAGTGCTGTGTGATTTGTATCAATTTGTTCTTTTATCATATCATTATGGTACTTCTATTATGCCTAAAAGCTGATTTCCCTGGGTGTAATGCTTTTACCTCATAATACAGAAAAGTATTTAATTATAATGCACATTCAATAGTTATAG
This sequence comes from Phoca vitulina, assembly GCF_004348235.1. NCBI lineage: Eukaryota > Metazoa > Chordata > Mammalia > Carnivora > Phocidae > Phoca > Phoca vitulina. The sequence goes on from NW_022589842.1 coordinate 735,775, forward strand.
TATTGCTCACATAAATAGGTTTTGCTTTCCTTAAAAAAAAAAAAGTCCTGAATTCTAAAGAAATTTGTTTATTTTTCTAAGAATATGTCTGGTATAATTAATGCAACATGAACAATTAATATAATGAAGTACTTATGGTTTTCCTTTCTGGAAAATCAGTCTTAATGAAACAACTGTAGACAACTGGTTAGTTAAATGCCCTCTTTTCTTTTCAAAAGCTCAACTGAACTAAATTTTATATAAAGATGTATCTATACTTAACAAACTTTCACTTATTTGGTCTACTTATATAGAATAAAAAATGCAAGTTTATAAATACATAACCAGAGAAATCAGAGGCTTAAAGTGTAGTAACACTTACACATGGTTTGATTATCTGAAGCCATTCGTTAAGATACTCAACAAGACCTAATGCATCTGGGATATTGTCTCCTTCTGAAACAAATTTCAGCAGAACCACCATTGGGATTTCTTTAGAACAGCTACAACAAATACAGAGAATAATTAAGTATTCTTCTATTGATACAAGATGCTGATTCCATCTGTGTCTGTTTTTATAGCTAAGACAATCTGCCAGGTTTAAGGAAAGGAGAAGATGCCCCATAATAAGCTGACTTATTTATCCCCCTTTGCTCCAGATATATGCTACTTGTGGGGACAGGACTAGAAGCCATGTAATGCCCACTCTGGGCATATGCAAGTTTGCGTCTCATACGAGGCTGCATGAAAAACCATCCACACTGAAATATGTTCTACTTCCCAAATCTGCTGTAGAAGATAGTGATTTTCAGAAGCACCACAGCAAAGAGACTGAAAGAAAATAACACCCTTGTTACTAATAACCTAAAACAGCGAAGGAAAATTGTGGAACTGAATAAAGGGAAAAAATGTACTATTACTTTTTTTTTAAAAGATATTTATTTATTTGAGAGAGAGATAGCAAGAGAGAGCATAAGCGAGGGTGCAGGGAGAGGGAGAAGGAGGCCCCCCACTGAGCAGGGAGCCCGACACGGGGCTGGATCCCAGGACCCCAGGATCAAGGCCTGAGTCGCAGACAGACACTTAACCGACTGAGCCACACCGGTGCCCCTTTACTATATTACTTCTTACAGATTCCACCTACTGAGTGATTTATTATGTGCTAAGCACTATCTGCATATTTTATCGTTCAATCCTACAATTCTTGAGGAAGTTATAATTATCTCCATTTTATAACTGAATCAATTTGGAATAGAACATGGACAGAATGCCTGGATTCAAATTCTAGCTCTGCCACTTACCAGACATGTTGGGCAAGTTACTTAGAGCTTCAGTGTTTCTCATTTGTAAAAGAGGGAACACAACAGAACTTACCTCACAGGTTGTTGGGAGGTGTAAAGGAGGCAGTAGAGGCAAAGTGGTTAAAACAGTGCCCAACATATAGTCAATACTATGTATGTGCTAGCTATTATGATGAAGTAACTGAAGTTTAAAGGGTTTGAAATGTAGTTAACATACTCAAAGTTCTATATCTATGAAGTGGCAGAGGTGGGACTTGAACCCAGGTCTTTTGGACTCCAAAAGTCTCTTAACTGTATGCTATAAATGCCTCAAGCTAGTGATGAGATGGAGATAAATAAATGCAAAAAGCTTCCTGTTTGCCAACAAAAGCAAAAATTATTTCTAATACCCTAAAACCAAGAACTATGAGAAAAATTTCATGCCAAAACTTGAGAGCATGTGACTGACAGAGAGCTACAGAAATAAAGGTGAGCTGGGTTTCTAAGCAAGGGATTTCAGATGTGGAGAAGACTCTGAGGTAGGTTCAGAAGTCTCAGATGTACCAGGAGAGCCTACCATAGCATCTCAGTCTCTATATAATCAGAAATTGGTCCGGGTGCCTGGGTGGCTCAGTTGGTTAAGTGTCCAACTCCTGATTTCAGTTCAGGTCATGATCTCAGGGTCGTGAGATCCAGCCTCTCACTGGGCTCCATACTGAGGGTGGAGTCTGCTTGGGATTCTCTCTCTCCCTTTTCCTCTGCCCTGCCCCTCCCGCTTGCATGCTCCCTCCCTCTCTAAAATAAATATTAGAAATCGGAAGTTGTTAGCACTAGTTATATCATCTCACCATGTAATTCTCAAATATCTTAGGGGCTCTCAAGCTTTGTATGGTAGCACTGTGAGCCATGATGACTCAGAAGATTCTAGTTCCTAAACATTCATGCTATGGTAGCCTTAGAAATGGCTCCTGCCTAGAGGAGGCTAGCTTCCCTGGCTGTGCCTTTATTTTCAAGCCTCTAGGTTAAAAAATGCAGGGGTATGTCTTGAATTTACAGTGCCTCCACTACTAGTTTGTAACACAAAGAGTAGCATTAAGAGTTTTAATAGCATCCTCTGGTGCTCTCTGTAAAAATGGAAAGTGGAGAGTAGCTAATTTTGTTACTTTCTGTGACATTAAAATCTAGCACATGAGATACATCCATTATTAAATTATAAATGTACTTTGATTCCAATTAAGTATAAGGGATTTCAGGCCAGCCACACCACTGCCACCACCTATCATTAGAGTAACTAATATTATCTTTTCCAGACATCAGAATATATATTTGTTCTCATAATGGGAAGGCAAAATATATATGTTACAAAAAATTTAGCAAAAATGGCTTTTTTCTCAATTTCAAAAATTCTTTATTGCAGTAAATATATAATTGCACTGAACATTAAACATGGGTTTGATTATAAATGAAAAGATTTGCATTAGAAAATTAAAAGAAAACTGATTTTGTGAGAAACATTTTTAAATAAGATGAACTCTAAAGTTTAAGTTAGAGTTGATGTATCTTGCAGGTACACACATTCAATTCAAATATATTTTAAAGGAGCTGGGAAGAGAACAAATGAAAAATTAGTAGTGGTAGTTACCTCTGGGTGATAGAACTGAGTATTATAAATATTGTTTCTTTGGACTATTCTACATTTTCCAAATGTTCTATGATGAGTATGTCTAACTTTTATAATATTTTGCTATCATTGCTAACTTTGTGAGCAAGTTTACAGCTACCCAGAAGTTATTCTTTTGGTCTCATGGAGTTTTACCCTACACATGTGTGGCTCAGAATTCTGACAAAGACTCAGGGAGACCCCCTAAGGCTCTTCTTGAATAGCCCTTCTCTGGTTCTCTGCCTTGTTCATTCCAGGTGTCCTAGCATTCCCCAATCATGTTATCTGTCTTCTCAACTCAGCAAGACCGCTCTCCTCAGGTTCCCTCCCCTTCTTTGTGTTGTAGTCCACAAAGTATCTGCAAGCAGAAAGCTGGGGCAATTGTAGGACTTATTTGCCTTCTCTCAGGAATCACAACTGTGTGCTGTTTGCTATCCAATGTCTGAAAAAGTTCTTTCATTAATTTTGTCCAATTTCCAGTTGTTGATGGCAAGATGGCAAGTCTGCTATCATTACTCTAACAAAATCCAAAGCAAAAGTAAACTGATTTGTAAAGAACTAAGAAGTCGGTGTGAAGGAGCAGTGAGCTGCAGGAATACAAAGAGAGTAGTAAATTCCTTGTGCAGAAGGGAGAAGCAAGTCAGGACACAAGGAGTGCTGTGAGGTGACTCTTGGAAACTGGGTTCGTTTTTGCAAGGCAGATAAGAGGAGAAAAGTACGTGGGACAAGGGAAGGAAGAATGAGACAGCTTTTAGGAAACTGACTGCTAGTCGTTTAGCTGGAGTCCAGGGCACCAAGGAATGAGCCAGGCAAGGAAATCCTGCAGGGCCTTGTATGGCACCTTAAGGAGTACAAATCAGATTCTGCACACAGCAAGTAAAACTGCTGATGGACTTTACTCAGGGGATGTTGTGATCAGTTTTGAATTTTAATTCTAGCAACACTCAAGCTAGAGCAGAGTGAGTGAGAATGGAGGAGGCAGGGGGAATCAATCAAAAGATCTTGAGAGCAGCTGCTATAGACCAAACCCATGTCCCTCCAAAACTGAAGCCCTAACCCCCAATGTGACTATATCTGGAGATAGGATCTCTGCAGGTAATTAAGATTAAACTAAGTCATAAGACAGAGGCCCTAACCTGACAGGACTGTGGCCTTATAAGGAGAGAAGGAAAGAGAGGTCTCTCTCTGCCATGTGAGGATATGGCCAGAAGGTAGCCATCTGCAAGCCAGGAAGGGGGGCCTCACCAGAACCCAACCATGCTGGCTCCCTGATTTCAGACTTGTAGCCTGCAGAACTGTGAATAAATAAATTTCTTTGTTTAAGCCACCCTGTGGACAGTATTTTGTTACGGCAGTCCAATCAGACTAACAGCAGTCTAGGCTACAAATGATGTGGCCCGAATGAAGCAAGAGAAGGACTGAAAGCTGGTGGTCTGTAGGGCAGGTGCAGAGAATGATTAGGTAGCCAGGGCTTCCACCAAAAGAATAGTTGAAGTGATATTTTATATTATGGGGAATAAACTAGACAAGATAAGAAGTAAAAACACAAATGACAGACTAAGAAAAAAAAAGAAAAATGGGGAGAAATGATGGTTTTAATAGGACTAGAGTAGGTTTTCAGGGAAAAAGAGAAAGCTGAAATGGTACACAAGTATGGCCAGAGACAGACAAAACTGCTGTACTGGGAAAACAAGCTAAAATGCCTGTATCCTTTCTAACAGAGAAGTCTTGAATATTTTGGAAAGAAGGAGGGGCAAAAATAATTACAAATAACAAGGAACAAGTTCACCTTTTAGACAAAGAATAAAACTCACTGTGATCCTGAACCATGAATCCTAGCTCTAGAATGAAGTGGTTCAAAGTGCAGGATTTGGGGCCAGATGCCTAGGTTTGATCCTGGCTCTACCAGATTACCCACATGGCTTTTAGCAGTTATTTAATCTTGTTGCTCTTCAATTTTCTTATTTATAACATGTAGTTAACAGCAATACATACCTATGAGCTTATTATGAGAATTAAATAATTTAATACATGTAAAGTGCACAGAACAGTACCAGGCACTTAATTTGCTATTACCATGACTACTATTTATATTACTATTATGACTTCTTCGGGTCATGCAGAAGTCACAATGTAGATTTTAGAGCAAGCAAACCAGTCATTCTATTTGGCAAGGCTAGGTTTACACTCTTTGAAATGTATTATGTTAAGGAGGCAGATTTATTGGTTGACTTTGAGCAATGATGGCGGGGACATATTTAAATTTTTTCTAGGTTAGCTCTGCCCAATTCTCTTAAGCCACCACTGACGGCACAAGGAGATGCTCCTTATTCATCTCTCCTCATGGGAGAGCAGGGAGTAGACTATATGAGCTTGAGAAGCAGCAGATGCCACCCTCTAAACACTGCCCCTCCCCCTCTTCATAACCATCGGCTCTGTCTTCCATGAACCCACCAGGCACATCAACTCCTGGCAAGAAGGAAGAGTCAGAGCCAGTTGAAGCATACAGCAAGGCGTACTGGTTAGCCCCAGACTTAGCCTCAGGTCGTATGAGACAGGAAGCTAAGGGCAGGCAAAAATGGGGACAGTGTAAATGTCTACAAATTTGATGGCAGGCTGGGCCATCACATAAGTCATATAAATCAATTTACAAAAAGTGGCTAAAAGAAAAAAAAGATCACTAACTTCCACCTTTACTTTCACTTGCCTTCTGAAAGTTCATGATTCCCAAAGACTAATCAAGAGTGACTGTAGAGTATTTAAAAGAAAAATGCCCCAAAATAACTATAAATCTGTTATTGGGCACACAATATAGAAAGATGTAATTTGTGACAACAATATCATAATGGGCTGGGGGAGGCAGTGTGCATGGGAGTAGTTTTTGTGTGCAACTGAAGTGAAATTAGTATCAACTCAAATTAGACTGTTATAACTTTAGAATGTTACATGCGATCACCATGGAAACCACAAAGCAAGTATCTATAGAATATACACAAAAGAAAATGTGAAGACAATCAAAAGATGTCACTATAAAAAATCAACCAAGCACAAAAGAAGGCAGTAAAGGAGGAAATGAAGAACAAAAAAGCTATAAGATATATAGAAAACAAATAGCAAAATGACAAGTCCTTCATCAATAATTACTTTTAATGCAAATGGATTAAACTCTCTAATCAAAAGACAGATTGGCAGAATGGATTAAAAACATGATCCAATTATGTACTATCTACAAGAAGCTTACTTTGAATGTAAGGACACACACAGTTTGAAAGTGAAAAGATGGAAAAAGATATTCCATATAAACAGTAACCAAGAGAGCAGGATGGCAAATATCAGACAAAATAGACTTCAAGTCAAAAACTGTTATGAAAGACCAAGAAAGCTATTATATATTGATAAAAGGGCCAATTCATCAAGAAGACATAACAAATATAAAGATATATTCACAAAACAAAAGCCCCAAAAATATATGAAGCAAACACTGACAGAATTGAAGGGAGAACTAGATATGATGCTACAGTAATAGCTGGAGACTTCAACAGCCTACATTCAATAATGGATGGAAAAGACTGAGAAGGAAACAGAATTACCAATTAGACCTAACATATATACAGAACACCCCACTCAACAAAAACAGAATACACATTTTTCTCAAGTGCACACGGACGGTTCTCCAGGACAGACCTTTGGTAGGGCACAAAATAAGACCTGATCAATGAAAAAGATTAAAATCATACAAAGTGTCTTTTTCAATCACAAAAGAATGATACTAGAAATCAGTAATGGAAGGAAAACTGGAAAATTCACAAATATGTGGAAATTAAACAACACAATTTCAAACAACTAATGGGTCAAAGAAGAAATCACAAGGTGAATTAGAAAATTTAGGGGTGAATAAAAATGAAAACACAACATGCTAAACTTAAGAGATGCAGCTAAGGCAGTTTAAGAGGGAAAGTTAGAGCTACAAATGCATATTTAAAAAAGAAGAAATTTCACAGATTAATAACCTAAGTTTACACTTAGGAACTACAAAAATAAAGGCAAACTAAATCTGGAGTTAGCAGAAGAAAGGAAATAATGAAGATTAGAGATAAATAAAATAGAGAACAGTAAAACAATAGAGAAAAATCAATAAAACCAAAAGTTGGTTATTTGAAAAGATCAACAAAACTGAGAATAAAAAAAGACTCAAATTACTAAAATCAGAAATGAAGGTGAGGACATTAGTATGGATTTTGCAGAACTAAATAGGAGTTATTATTGAATAAGTACAGATTCTCTGTTTAGAACAATGACAAAGTTCTGAAAGCAGATAGTTGGTGATGGGTATACAACACTGTGAATTCATTAACAGCAATTAACTGTACACTTAAAAATGGTTACATTATGGGTGTTATGCACAAACGGTGAATCACAGAACACTACATCTAAAACTAATGATGTAATGTATGGTGATTAACATAACAATAAAAAAGAAAATAAAAAATGGTTACATTAATGTTTCATATATTTTATCATAATTAAAAAAAAGATTGATTGTAGAGGTTGCATACAGTAAGTATCAGGATCCTTAACATGCTGCACATTATAAAGTGTTAAATATGGTTTTTTAGGAACCAATTTTCCTAAGACTAAATTTCAAGTCTTCTCTTCACTTATCTTACTTTCCACTATTTTTAAAAAAGTAGGCTCCATGCCCAATGTGGTGCTTAAACTCACATTACCTTGAGATCAAGAGTCGCATGCCCTTCTGACTGAGCCAGCCACGCACCCCTCTTACTTTTATTTTTAAATAAGGTGGGGAACAAATGAACAAACAGACAAACAAACTCACCCTTCATCATAGAGTGTTTTTGTGATACCTCCTCCAGGAATACGAATACAAAACTCAGAATCATCTATTTCAGGAATGCATGGGCTTTTTTCCATTTCTTCCCAGTTAAGGCTCATTATTTTAGTTTGAACACTTTTTTGCACAAAAGGTGTGAGTAGGTATCTGAAGGGAGTACTAGAAGCAATCATATAATTAACTTTCTAAAAATCCACAATAAATATGAACATTAAGGCAAGTTTTTAAAGCAAATGTTTGTTCTCTCTATATTCTGTTGCTAAAGCAAAGCACAAGTTTCAGCAGTCTGCGCAATAACATGTAAAAATATTGCTCTGGCTTGCTATTTACATACTTAGGAGCGAGTATAAAGACACAGGCCAACTTAAACTAAGGCAAGGCCATCATGGAGATAACCTATTTCCCACAGCTATGCTCCCTTCTGGCCATGAGGCCTTTTGTGAGATTCCTAGACATGTTATATCTATTTGTGAGATTACTAAAAATTAGCTCCAATTTTGAAAGGTTAGTCCTGGCTAATGTTTCTTCATCATGACTTTTTGGTGCATCAATGATAATGAAATAAATAGTTTATAATTTCTATCTCTTGGATGTTTTGCCTACTATTTAGGAATTCAGTCTGACATGCCTGGGAGTTATACTTAAAGGCAAATGGATTTCTGTGATGGCTAAATAAATAGAAGTAAATAGAAATGTGAATCCAATCTTCCAAAAAATTATCATCCAATGAATCTTAGGTACCCTCTCTCTTTCTCTTCATCAGCTAGGCTCTGTGATGTCGCCACACACAATACCAAACAATCGAAGCACAGTTCCAGAAACATCTCTATCTTTACACCAAAGCCTTCCTTGTGCCCCAATCATAGGACTACCTAACCATACTCCCTCCCGTCTCTTGACTTTCTTTTATCTTCTTTCTAAATTCCAGAGGGGGGAGGCAAAGATATACATGGCTTTTAAAACTTATTTTAGCTTTTTAACAGAGATACCATCATAATACTGTGTAAATCATAACAAAATTTTTCAAAGGCAAAAACATACCTGCGAAGCTGTAGATCATTACGGTGATATGAATGACTGCTTGAAAGAACAATAACTTTGGCACAGTTACTACTTTTCACCCAGGAAAGCAGTTTTTCACAGAATGGCTTTGATTTATACTTTGTATACCATTGAAAGAATAAAAAGAAAGTCTAAAAGTTAGATCTTAGCATATAATAAGAGTATTCTATAAAATATTTTATCGACCTTATATAAAATTATAATTATTTTTGGATCCATTTACTGTCCTTAAAGTGAAGATGAGGGATGAAGAGCAAGGAGTTTTTTACTGTATCTTTACAATTAAGAAATAAATCGTGAGGAATCTAGATTTCAAAAAAATTCTATTCTGACTGACAAGGGAAAATTTCCCAGTTCTCTAAGTAATCTATCATTACTTAAAAACTATCACATGGATATCTAGGAGATGTTCTTGCTAGAAATTTCTGATCTGAACATGACCAGGAAATAATCAGGTGAACCTAGGATGCTGAACATCTGGCACTGATCCTCAAAGGAGTCAATATTGTGAAGAACAGAAAGAGGAGGAGGCCACTTCTACATCAACAGCTACCAACTAAAAAGATATTATAGTCAAATGTAACATGTGAAACTTGATTGGATCCAGAATTGAAGAATATTCTTTTTTTTTTTTTTAAAGATTTTATTTATTTATTTGACAGAGAGAGACACAGCGAGAGAGGGAACACAAGCAGGGGGAGTGGGAGAGGGAGAAGCAGGCTTCCCGCTGAGCAGGGAGCCCGATGCGGGGCTCGATCCCAGGACCCTGAGATCATGACCTGAGCCGAAGGCAGACGCTTAACGGCTGAGCCACCCAGGCGCCCCAGAATTGAAGAATATTTTATGCAGCCACCCTGGAAAACAGTATGGAGGTTCCTCAAAATGTTGAAAATAGAGCTACCCTACGACCCAGCAATTGCACTACTGGGTATTTACCCCAAAGATGCAAATGTAGTGATCTGAAGGGGTATGTGCACCCCAATGTTTATAGCAGCAATGTCCACAATAGCCAAACTGTGGAAAGAGCCAAGATGTCCATCAGCAAATGAATGGATAAAGAAGATGTGGTATATATATACAATGGAATATTATGCAGCTATCAAAAAACCCCACGAAATCTTGCCATTTGCAATGACGTGGATGGAACTACAAGGTATTATGCTAAGCGAAATAAGTCAATCAGAGAAAGACAAGTATCATCTGATCTCACTGATATGAGGAATTCTTAATCTCAGGAAACAAACAAGGTTGCTGGAGTGGTGGGGGTGGGAGGGATGGGGTGGCTGGGTGATGGACATTGGGGAGGGTATGTGCTATGTTGAGCGCTGTGAATTGTGTAAGACTGATGAATCACAGACCTGTACCCCTGAAACAAATAATACATTATACGTTAAAAAAAAAAAGATAGTAGGAAGGGAAAAATGAAGGCGGGGAAATCGGAGAGGGAGACAAACCATGAGAGACTATGGACTCTGAGAAACAAACTGAGGGTTCTAGAGGGGAGAGGGGTGAGAGATGGGTTAGCCCGGTGATGGGTATTAAGGAGGGCAGGTATGGAATGGAGCACTGGGTGTTATACGCAAACAATGAATCATGGAACACTACATCAAAAACTAATGATGTAATATATGGTGATTAACTTAAAAAAAAGAAAAGAAAAGAAAAGAATATTTTAGGGACAACTGGGGAAATTTGAGTATGTCTTATGATACTACTGAATAATTCATTAAATGCTGATTTTCTTAGATAATGCTGCTGTGATTATGAAGGAGAATGTCCTTATTCTTGAAAGATGCATGCTGAAGTATTTACGGGTAAAATATCATGACATCAGTAGCCTACTTTTGGGTTCTTTGGCAGAAGGAAACTGTGTGCATGCACACGCAAAGAGAGTAGATCAAGCAGGTGTGGCAAGATGTTAATAGCTGTTAATCTGGAAAGTGGGTTATGAAATTTTGGGGAGAAAAACTCACTTTATGGAAACTCTTCACAGACTGTTAATAAAATAATTATTCAATAGAATTTAAAATGAAGACAATAGCTAGCTTTTAAAATAGGAAGGTGGTAGAGTATGATTAAGAGAGGCAGGCTCTGGAGTGAAGCTGCCTGGTCTAGAATGCTGGCTCTACCTCCTACAAGGACCGTGTGTCTCAGGGAAATTGCTTAATCTTTCTGTGTTTCAGTTTTCCTCATTTGTAAAATGAGGATAATGTTAGTACTTACTTTATCGGATTGTTGATTATAGGTGTTTGTGTGTGTGTGTGTATGGCATATATATACGTGTGTGTATATATGTATATATTTATTTATTTATATATTCATGTATATATGTGTGTGTGTATATATTTATTACTCATAGCCATATTGGTGCAAAAAATCCATGTTCAATAAATATTTGCTATTTTGAAATCACTATTTCCACCTACCAAATATTTCATTAGGCATTTTTTTTTTTTTTTTGCCTATCTTAATTACCCAAGTATTAAGAAGAGAACAGAAAAAGCCACACACATGGCATAATGTAAAAAATATTAGCAACTCTCATTGCAAAATTTTGAGTATATTATTAACTAAAAAAAGTAAAGAGTGATTCTAATGTAAATATTAAAATAATCAATAGCATTATTCACAGTCATCTCAAACTGGAAAAAATCTAATGTCCCATTAACAGTACAACGGATAAATTATGGTTTATTTATATAACAGAATCCCACAGAGGTGAGAATGAATGAAATACCTCTCCTTGGAACAACATGGACAGACCTCACAAATAGAATGTTGAGTAAAGGAAGCTAGACATAAAGTACATACCATAATGTGGATGGAACTGGAGGGTATTATGCTGAGCGAAATAAGTCAAACAAAGAAAGACATGTATCATATGACCTCACTGATATGAGGAATTCTTAATCTCAGGAAACAAACTGAGGGTTGCTGGAGTGGGGGGTGGGGTGGGAGGGATGCGGTGACTAGGTGATGGACACTGGGGAGGGTACGTGCTCTGGTAAGCGCTGTGAATTGTGCAAGACTGTGGAATCTCAGATCTGTACCTCAAACAAATAATGCAATATATGTTAAGAAAGAAAAAAAAAAAGAAGAATGTAGCAGGAGGGGAAGAATGAAGGGGGGGAAATCGCAGGGGTAGACGAACCATGAGAGACGATGGACTCTGAAAAACAAACTGAGGGTTCTAGAGGGGAGGGGGGTGGGAGGATGGGTTAGCCTGGTGATGGATATTGAGGGCACGTTCTGCATGGAGCACTGGGTGTTATGCACAAACAATGAATCATGGAACACTATATCTAAAACTAATGATGTAATGTATGGGGATTAACATAATAAAAAATTTTAAAAAAATAAAGTACATACCATAAGATTCCATTTACATAATAATATAATAACTAGGATGAGGCATGGGGGAGAGCCTATGGAATGCTGACATATTTCTGACCTCCCCAACAGCTGGTACTTAATCCACTTAACCAATATTTACCAAGTGCTTCTCTACATGCTAGGCACTATTCTAGAAGTTAGGGATATAAGAGTGAATGACACATTGTCACTTCTCTCAGAAAACTTACTTTATACTAGTTGTAGATGATAAACAAATATATGATATGCCAAGTAGTGAGGAGCTGTGAAGAAAATCACCCCAGGATAAGAAAATAGAAAGGGTGGTCAGGAAAGGCATTTCTGATGAGGTAACATTTAAGCAAGGACTCAAGGAAATGAGCCATTTACGTAACTAGGGGAAAAGTATTCCAGGCAGGGAAAATAATGTAAAGACTCCGAGACAGGAGTGAGCTTAATCTGTCTGAACAACAGAGAGGCCAATGTGGCTGAAGCAGGGTGAGTGAGAGAGGGAAACGGCAATGAGCACACAGGAATGGCTCGGAGTTAGATTAGGCAGAGCAGCTGCCCAAGAGAATGCTCTGTGATAATGGAAGTGCTCTTTATGGCAGCTGCTTGCCACATGTGACTATGGAGAACTTCAAATGTGGCTAGTGGGAAGGAGGAACTAATTTTTAATTTTATTTACTTTTAGTTTATGAATCCAAATTTAAATAGCTACATGTGGCTAGCGGGTACCATACCAGGACAGAGGTAGAACCAGGATAAGCCAAGGTAAGGCTGTGAGTTCAGTGGGAGTCAAACAGGAAGCCACCAGAGGGTTTGAAGAGATAAGTGATGTGTTTGGTTTAGGTTTAAAGGATCATTGGTGGTGCTATTTGCAAACAGACTATTAGGTATTTGTGAGAGTGGGTGGACAAGAACAAAATCAGGAGTGTGAGAGAAGGCAGTGGTTTGAACAATAGTGGTTGGTAGCAGTGGAAGAGGAAAGAAGTTAGATTTAGAATTTATTTTGACACATACATAATTTAAATGTACATGCCACTGGTTGAAATGTGATACAAATGGAGTAAACCGAAAATATTCCTAAGCTTAAATGTTTTCACCAATGCTACCTGAAGGGAATATATAAGACCCACCCTATATGTCCCAATTCCTTTCAATATAATCATGAAATAATGGTAACACCTCTGAAATTTTATAAGATTGGTTCTCTATAGAACCAGACTCTTCTTAACTGTACATACAGTAAAAAGAGCAAAACTGAGTTTTGAATCTTAATTCTCAATAATACTTAGTATTTTCTCATTATATTTTACTTTGATCAACTTAAAAAGACAAATATAATATACTAACCTTAATAAAAATGGATCTTAACTGAAGAGCCACTAGCTTCTTTGAAGGCAATGAATATACTACAAAGACAAAAAAAATGAAATCATAAGATACTTAATATGATGGAGTTATACAAGTGAAAATACTAACATAAAAACTAAATTGAACTGTAAGAACTTTTATACCTAACATTTTCAATAAATATAAAACATATGAACTGTATCATTCAGTTAAAATAAAACATTTTAGAAGTACCTTAAAATGCACCTGTGGGCTTTATTCTATGGAAGAGATTCATTTCTGACAAGTTAATGGTTTGTTTATTTTATTTTAATTTGTTTTAGAGGTCGGGGGCAGAGGGAGAGAAAGAATCTTAAGCGAGCTCCATGCCCAGTGCGGAGTCCAATGTGGGGCTTGATCTCACAACGCTGACATCATGACCTGTGTCAAAATCAAAAGTCAGACATTTAACGGAGCCACACAGGCGCCCCCGACAAGAGAACTGTTAAGAAAATACCAAAAATTATTTTTCTTCTGTGATTGCAAAACCAGAGAAGTATGCCTCTGGAGACTTCTGGCATTATGACCAATAAAATTCTTAAGAATATTTTTAGTTTCTGATATTCTCCCCTCTTCTCGTTAGAGAATAGCGAAACTCATTGGGATTAAGAGAAGAACGAATAGGGGCGCCTGGGTGGCTCAGTCATTAAGCGTCTGCCTTCGGCTCAGGTCATGATCCCAGGGTCCTGGGATCGAGCCCCGCATCGGGCTCCCTGTTCAGCAGGAAGCCTGCTTCTCCCTCTCCTACTCCCCCTGCTTGTGTTCCCTCTCTCGCTGTCCCTCTCTGTCAAATAAATAAATGAATAAAATCTTAAAAAAAAAAGAATAAAATGCAGGAGAATGTTGGCCTTATGTTAAAATCTGTGAAATAGGCACATCTGTGTTCTTTAGGAGTTTCTGAAAGATAACATGCAAAATAAATATAAAATTTTCTGTGAGTCAATGTGTGTGTTTTTCTTCTGGGAAATGCACTTTAACTCTAGGAGAAGACCCACTGTGTCCATAATCTTCATCACATTCTACAGGGATTCTACTTTGCGGATGTTTAACCTGTCCCTGTCCAAGAACCAGAAGCCCTGAGATAAACCAAGGACGAAATCTGGAGTCTCTTGGAGGCATGATTAGGCCCCTGTGCTGAAGGGTAAGCTTTTAGTTACTGTAAATAACCCAGACTTCAGCAAATCCTTTGGTAGTTCATGTCTCTCCAGTTATAGGTCTTTTGGGAGAGTGTCTTGTTGGACCCGTGTGGTGTGATTGGGGGCTATGCTGCATCAGCAAGTCTAGTGACTACCAGGTATGTTCAGGACAAAGGAGGCAAGAGCGGAAAGTTTAGGAATTAGGGAAAAGAGCACAAATTTAGGGGAAAGGGAATAAGATGGGGGCCATTCAGGCCTGTAATCTATCTCTGACGTACATATCTAGTGCAATTCAACAGACCTAGGAGGAAGAGACAGATCTGAAGGGAGTGAGCAAAATGTAAGATACACCACCTCCTATAATAGCAACACTCATATTCTCTATCAGTGTATCATGCTAATCTTTTTTGTTGTTAAGATCCTGCTTCCCATTACTTTTCTGATGTGATACAATATGAAACCAACATCACCTTTTATGTATTCTGGCACAAAATATTTAGCTTTTACCTAACAAAGCCTTTAGATCTAAATACTGTTACAGAAAATACAGAGACTAGAGGAACAAGCCAAATGACACCACAAGGAAGATATTAAATGTAGCAGGTGAGACATCTGATAAGACAATGGGTCCAGTTTTTTCCTCAGAAGTCAGTTTCATGTAGAAGGAAAAAAAAAGAGTGCTCTAGAGTAAAAGAAATTTCAGAGGCACAATAATCAGATGACTACTATGGGTCTTTGTTTAGACTAACTTTAAAGGACATTTTAGGGTAAATTGGAACAATGTGAATATGATAGGGTATAGGAAGACACTAAGAAACTCCTAATTTTGTTAAATGTGATGGTATTTTAGCTATACAAGAAAATGTTCTTAAGAGATACATACTTGCATATTTGAAGATAGAATGTCATGATGTCTACAATTTATTTTAAAATACCTCATTTTAAAAATAAAGTGGATTGGGGCGCCTGGGTAGCTCAGTCGGTTAAGCGTCTGCCTTCGGCTCAGGTCATGATCCCAGGACTCTGGGATCGAGCCCCGCATCGGGCTCCCTGCTCAGTGGGAAGCCTGCTTCTCCCTCTCCCTCTGCCCCTCCCCCTGCTCATTCTCTCTCTCTCTCTAATAAATAAAAAAAAAAAAAGTGGATTAAAGGACTTCATCCAATTGACTTGCTGCAAGTTTTAGTCAAAGAAAAGCCAGTGGGTCTTCTCCTAGAGTTAAAGTGCATTAGCAGGGTGGTGTGGTGCTTAAAAGGCAGGTCTCAGGGCCAGAGCCTTGATTAGAAGCTCAGTTACACCAATTATTAATCATGTGACCTTAACTTCTCTGTGCAATGGTTTCCTCATCAATAAAACTACGCATAGAGTAGTTGTGAAGATTAAATGAATTAACACATTTAAACGCACAGTGTTCAGCTCATAGGAAATACTCAATAAAATGACAGTTGTTATCATTAGTGGAAGTACATAAATTCTAGTTCTACCATTTACAGTCCTTTATCCTTTAAGGCAATAACTGAAATTCACTCTTGTGTTAACAGAGTCATCTTTGCTGCAGGAATTTTAATATTAAGGTGTTTTGTTTTGTTTTTTAAGATTTTATTTATTTATTTATTTGTGAGAGAGAGAGAGAGAGAGAGAGCGCACAAGCAGGGTGAGTGGCAGGCAGAGAGAGAAGCAGGCTCCCTGCTGAACAAGGAGCCTGATGCGCAGCTCGATCCCAGGACCCTGAGGTCATGACCTGAGCTGAAGGCAGCTGCTTAACTGACTGAGCCACCCAGGCACCCCTTAAGGTTATATTTTGAAAGTTTATTTCATTATTGCAAGCTAATGGCACCATTAATAAGATGGACAAAAAAAAAAAAGCGCTCTTCATTTGTCTTTTAGCCCATCAAAGGTCTTTCATGCTACTCTACCACCTGTGGCTTTCACCTTAAAATGGAAAACAGAAAACTGAGCAGCCAGCAGAGGAGCTTGCCATCAAAGCAAGTGGATACTCCTGTGCCTCATGATCAATAGCTTTTCCCCTACTAGCTCAGGGTAGTACCACATTATAAACACAGTGGTCAGTGCAATGTCAACTGTATTCCCCAATTAATCAAGCTTGATGGCCTAATGAGGAACTATGATTTATGGCATGGGAAAAGCCTACACCTACTAGTAGTATTAGGTAACCCTAGCTCTCTGAGTCTTATTGCTATTACGTTATTATGGATTCTATAATAATATGAAAGGATGAGTAGCGCATGTTAAACATAGAGGACTGAAGCCGGTGGAATTCTTTTCCCTTTTCCTTGGTATTAGTGATGCTTATACTTGCCAGAAAGAACAGAAATTAAAACTGAGGATAAAAGAAGGAAAAAAAAAAACACCTTATGTTAAAAAAAAAAAGGAAACCTCAAATTCTAGTTAAAGAAGTACAGTCATCATAGGAGTTGCCATTTAGAAAAGGCTAAGAACTAAAACCAGATGTAAGAGAACAGGACGTGACTAGGTCATAAATTCTGCATAGAGCTGGCACTAAGTACATGTTTGCTATAAAACAGTATCTGTAGAATCTACTTCTAATTTAAAACAACTCTTCCTTATAATAGAATAAAACAGGCTTAAGTCTTACATACTTTCAGCATTTATACTGAGTTCTGTTGAATTTTCTTCTGCAGTTGCATATGGATTGTTTCCAACCATCGGCACAAGACAATCGGTATAGAAGTAACCAATCTTACACATATTTAGTGTAGAAATAATCAAATCCATTGCAAGCTGGCCAACATTTCCAACAGATACTGCTGGCTGAAATAATAAAAAATATATGTTCATTAAATCATCAAAATTAGCAGCACGTTTAAAAGTTTAGACAGAAGACAATAATCACGGGACTACTTTTGGATGGTTATGCTCAGGTACATCATAGCTGGATAGAGACTCTTTCATTAGCTGCAACTGAGGTGTCAGCAGGGGCTTCCTCTACTTTTGAGACGACTGATTTAACACTGATGGAACACCTACTACATGTCCATCATTGCTCTAGCACTAGGAACGCAGCAAGACAAACCGACGCAAGTTCCTGCCCTTGTGGAGCTTCCATTCTAGTGAGGGAGTAATTTAATGTAATAAAATAGTGAAATGCATGCATGCTTCACTTTACTGAACTTCACAGAGAATGTGTTTTTTACAAATTGAAGGTTTGTGGCAACCCTGCCTCAAGGAAGTCTATCAGCACCATTTTTCCCACAGCATTTGCTCACTTTGCGTCTGTTACATTTTGGTAAATCTCTCAATATTTCAAACTTTTTCATTATTATATTTGTTATCATTTGATCTGCAATCAATGATTATGACTCACTAAAAGCTCAGATGATGGTCAGTATTCTCCAGCAATAAAATCTTAAAATTAAGGTATGCGCACTGTCTTTTTAAACATAATACTATTGCAAACTTAATAGACTACAGTATAAACATAACTTTCACATGCACTGGGAAACCAAAAAATTCATCTGACTTGCTTTATTGCAATATTCACTCTATTGCTGTGGTTTGGAACCAAACCCCCAATATCTTTGAGGTATGCCTGTATACAGTGTTAAGTGCTATGGAGAAAAGTTAAGTGAGAGTGTGTATATGTATGTGGTTGGTTGCAATTTTAAATAGGGTGATCATGAAAACAATGACTCTATAACTGACCAGTTAATCATGGACCTGAAAGACGTAAGGAAGACAGTCACACAAAGACCAGGGAAAAGAACACTTCAAGCAGTGGGAAAGCGAGTGTAAAGTCCTCTTGGGTCATCCTTCCATTTGCTTTGTTAGTGCCTAAAGGTTGGAGTCAGCTTCTTTTCACATTAAACACACACGCGTATTTATCCCCACGACTTCAAAGAGTCCAATTGTCAAATCTCTATCTATAGCCCAAAACATTTATCTGAACTTCAGATCCTAATGGATATGTCCACATGGTTATCTCATAGGCAATGCATATTCAACATGTACAAAACTAAACTTCTGCCTATACTTGTCCTCACATTTTGCATTTTAGAAAAGAGCAACACTTGCTCATCTGATTACCTAACCCACCCAAGAAACTTCTTCCTTTTCTCTTACAAACCACATCTAATACACGTCTAATTTTCATTGATTCTATTTTCAAAGTATCTCTGTAATGTAGCTCTTCCTTTGCATTCTTCTAGCAACTGCTTCCCCCCACCATCTTATTTTTCTGGGTCTCTTAGGGTGGTCCCCCACTTCTCATTGCTCTCATCTACTAACCTTCTGGTTATCTCCTGTAATTCCCTTTCCTCTTCTCAAGGGTTTTGCTACTTTAGACCCTCACTCTCCTATATCATCCACCTTTTCCTCACTATTGGATTCTTCCCATCATCATATACACATGCTGTAATCTTTCCTTCTAAAATACCCCCACCCTCCCACCCCACCCCCGTCCCGCACTCTGCTAAAATACCCTCCCTTGATCCCACATACTCCCCTAGCTACCAGCTCACTTCTTGGTGTCTCTCCATAGACAAAATTCCCTAGTTGTCTACTAAAACATAAGTAGGAACTTTATCTCTGAATTGATAAACAAACACATACATATACATGTCTCCATCCCTTCTTCCATTTATTCAACCACTCCAATATGGCTTCCCTCCCTTCACCACTCACTGGTAACTGTCAAGGTTACCACCAATAATCTTTTGGACATTATTTTCCCTATGAATCTTTCTCTTTTTTTTCTTCTGCCAAGTATCTTACTAGCTGTCTCTGCAGAAGTCTGGACTCAAGGTCAACTGATATGGCTGCAGCCTATGAACAAGCAAGGCCCTGAATTCCTTACCTTAACAAGAACGAGCCTATGACCCCATCCAGGTTGTACTAGCTCTCAGAGCATGCCCACAGCCCCTTTTCCTTGTCCTAAGATAACCTCCTGACATCACGGACTCAATTTTGCCTCATTCTGATGTCAAGTCTCCCCCCCAAAGTAAACACGGGAATATATGGTACATACATGTTTCATCTCCTGCAAGGATACCTTTCCCTTTTGTGATTAACAAATATTTTTCAGGGAGATACTTTGAAATTATATAAAATTTCCTTCAGTACATTATCACACACTAATTTTAACATTCATTCATATTTCTTGCATGCATCGTTAAGGTGAGAATTGCCCCAAGGTGATTACCATCATTCAAAAAACTGAGATAACTGACATATAACATTGTATCAGTATTAGGTAGATAACACAATTTGATATATGTATATATTGTGAAAAGATTACCACAATAAGTTTATTTAACATCAATCAACCACAGTTACAAATTTCTCTTGTAATGAGAACTTTTAAGATCTACTCTCTTAGCAAGTTTCAAATACACAATATTGTTTATTATAGTCACCATGCTGTACAATACACCAGGACTATTTATAACTGGAGATTTGTACCTTTTAACTGCCTTCATCTATTTCATTTCAAGCAGCCCTCATCCTCACCCTCCTCTGGCAGCCACCAATCTGTTCTCTGTATCTATGAGGGGTTTTTTCCCCCCGATTGCACACATAAAGCTTTAACAGGTCCTTACGTCCCTCCCTCTCCCAGTAAGCCCTAGGGGTCTTCAGTACCCTTTTCAAAGTGCTATCCTAGCATTTATTGCCCTTACTGGTTTACGTGTGTTTCCAACTAGACTGCACACTTCTTGAGGACAAGGACCTAGTCTTATTTTAATATTTTTACAGTACAGAATGTTTATTGAAACAGTGACTGAATATGGGCAATTTTAGGAGCAATAAAATCGTGTGTTAGCTACTGGCTAAGAGTACTTTTATGACCTTACCTGTAGTTTTCTAGTTAATGAGAGTCTTGCCAGCTTAAGACTGGCTGATACTAGTTGAAGAAAAATTTTCTAGGATATAATAATAAAAAAAGAAATGGCCCCTACAACTCATGTACAACGTTACCTGTAATTACCACACACATTACGTTGTACATTCAACGCAGACTACAAACTCTAGTCTCAGAAACGTTCGGTGAGAGCGCCAACAGATTCTATCTGAAGCGCCGCATCTAGCGACAACCTGTCTTCGGTGCAGGCTGAAAACCTGAAGCAGAAGCAAGTACCGTCCTCTGTCCCAGGCCCGTTGAAACACCTCGACTGGCGGTGGCGGCCACCGGGGAGCCTCCCGAGAGGAAGCACCCCAAGCCGGGCACGCGGAGCTCGCGAAAGCGGGGACTCACCATTAGGAAAGTGTAGCCCGTGAGGTCGGGGACCGACTCTCCACAGGGAACGAACATGGTCGCACAGAATTGGGAGAACGGGGTGAGCGCGGGCCTGGGAGAAACGAAGACGGCGCCAACGCGAAACCGCGAGCGCCGCGCCGCGCCGCGTCGGTGTCCCCAGAGCCGCTAGCGACGGGGGCGGGGCGGGGCGGGGCCCGTCGTGCGGCTCGGCGTGGGGTCCTGAAGGGCCCGTCCAGCTATATGCCGGTCCGCAGGGCGGAAAGGGCCCGCGACCGGGGAAAGATGAGGGCGGGCAGTGCCTGCGGAGACCCTGGCAGGGCAGGCAGATGGGGAGCGCTGAGCTCGCGGGATGGGGACCCCCAGGGAAGGAAGCGGCAGGCGGAGGTGGTCAGGCAGGGAGGGGGGCAGCCCGAGCCCTGGTAGTCCGCGCCGATTGAAAGCAACAGTTGAGCGCCGCCGCTGCCTCGGCTCACGCCCAGCCCCGGCCCTGACGCGGCGTCGCGCCTCCCGGGAGCTGCGTGAGGCCAGTCGGTCGCGCCGGCTCTGCTCAGCGGCGACTGGCTTTCCGGGGCTGGCAGGGGCGCACCCGAAGCGGGGAGAAGCGCGGTGAGACGCCGGCCCCAGCATGTCGCTGCCTCCGGAGAAAGCCTCGGAGCTGAAGCAGCTCATCCACCAGCAGCTGAGCAAGGTGAGGGCCGCGGGCGCCGGGCAACACGGGCCCCTCCGGTCGCCTTCGGTGCTGAGCGCCCAGCCTGGCGCCCCGAGGCCTAGTCGACGGCGGCGTCTGTTTGCCGGGACGCGAGCGCAGGCTCTGGGGCGCAGAGCGCGGGCTGGGCGGGCTCCGGGTCTGCAGCCGGGGCCGCTTTCTAGCCTCGGTGAAAGAGAACAATGCTGGCAAGTACTAGTGAGACTTTGAGGTGGCAGAACGCGGCAGAGGGATAGCACGGCTGTGAAGATAAAGCGTTCGTCCTGCGGTTACTGGGTATCAGATCCGGTACAGGTTGTGTTTGGAGCAGGTGTATATTCAGAGTTCAGGAATTAGAATTACGTTAGGGGTGAAACTTGTATCTTTGAAGTTGAACCAAATCAGCAAATTTTAAAGAAGTCATGAAAGGGAAGTTACTAAAGGTCTTGTAATGAAAGTGTTTGTGATACTTCGGAGCGCAAGAACATTGTTAACGTCCTCAGCTGAATGCAGTAAGCTGAAGTAATAAAAGCTACCGTTTATTGTACACTTGTATGCCAGGCTTTGTGGTAAGTGTTTAGCATCTTTTACCGAAGCCTCACAGTAATCTTGATAGGGCACTATTTTTTCCAGGTTCATAAAGGGTAAAAAAGTTGACTCAGGGTCACATCTAATAAGTTGAAGGCTGAAATTCGTACTCTGATCTCCTACTCCAGGACTGTGTTCTCTTGATTATACTACACTCTCTTTCAAAAGGTCTGTTTTTTTGAGTGTTATTTGTGGGGAAATGGTAACAAAGGTAGTAGATAACCAGTAGAAATTATTTCTAGAACTTGTACTAAAAAAAGAAATTCATCCTAAAATTTTTTTCTTTTAAAAAATCTTACCTTTATTCTCATTGAATTCTAGTAACAATTTTACGTTTACTATTAGCTTGAGAAGCCTTCCTGAATTTTGTCTATCCACTCCCATTTTTTTCCTTTGGGTGTTTTGGAAAGAAATTAGTTAATTGGCAATGTTTGATGGCTTCATAAATGTAAATTGTAATGCGAGTTTTCTACATAGATGGATGTCCATGGCAGAATAAGAGAAATCCTTGCTGAGACAATACGGGAAGAATTGGCACCGGATCAACAGCAGTTATCAACAGAAGATTTGATCAAAGCCCTTAGACGTCGGGGAATCATTGATGATGTGATGAAAGAACTTAATTTTGTTACTGTGAGTAATCTTTTAGGGGAAAAATTTTGAGAGTATGTTCCTATGCTTAATGCTGCTTATAGGGTCCATATTTGGGGCCTCTTTTTCGTAAAATCACTTTAAAACAAGACCATTTTTGTCTAGTGATATCCTTACTTCAAGTATAAGCTAACTCTACCCTTTATTGTAGCAAGTAGGATAATGTATCAAAGAGATTGGAGTTACATACTATATTTTTCTCTCTAAAATGACAGAATTTTCTGTTGTCATTCTTTAGTTCTGTAAGTGTACCTATTTCAGTTAAATTAGTTCACCATAACCTAGTTTCTTTCCACTAGCATTCTATAATTTTTTTAGGTTAGGCATATTTTTTAAATAAACACATTCTTTTGGAAATCCATTCTGTATGATTAACAAATTACCAATTTCTTTAAGAAAATAATTGTGTAAGAACCTTCAAATCTCTTTATACAAATAGGTCAGTAGTGGGATGAGAGCCTCAGTGCACAAATTAGTAAGTAGGCCTTCTTTTGAAAATGAGGCAATAATGAGAAACTGTGACCTAATAATACCTGGGTAATATAATGTAAAAATTGGATGGACCGCATAATACACCAGGGAATAAGTATTTTAATACAGCCTCCTTTTTTGGTTTTTGAAGTTTATAAACCCATTTGTTTAAAAATTGACCCAATAACAGCTTCTACTGTGTGAATGTCATTCCCTTATTAAAATCAGTTCATGGTAGAATCAAGTCAAATGTCATATTAGGTTTAGAAAAAGTTTAACCTTGTTTAAGGTATTAAGGATTTGTTTTTTTGCATTCTGTGGACATTGAAGACAGTTAAATTCCTTATTAGACTTTAGGCGTGACCAGTTGCATCATTTTTTTTTGCAGGTTTTTCGTTATTTTAATTGTACTGAGAAAATAAGAGTTTCCTTGAGGGGGCTTTATCCTATCTACTTTTATTTACTTCTTAGTCCCATTGTTGACATTTCCTTGCTTAGCTATAATTTTTGTTTTCTAATTTGTTTTCATTTTTTTCCCTGCCTTTCTAGGATAGTGTTGATCAAGAGCTACCTTCCTCTCCAAAACAACCTGTTTGTTTTACTGATAGACATTCAACGTTGTTAAAAAAAAGTATGTGTATTTCTTTTTAACATTGATTTTGTTTTGCACAGTATTACATATTGATGTGCTGTAATGTTTGGTATTTGATAGAAAACATTTTTCCTTTCTCGAATGAAGTACTTATCATTTTTGTGATTAATCATCCAAAAAACTTAGATTCTGTTTTGCATGAAGTATGTATGTCAGAAGATTTAATGTATCACAGTGGAAGCAAAAACAGGATAACCTGTTTCTCATGTTTTAATAGTATATTTTACAAACTTTATACAGCCTTGCTTTTTTTAATGGTAATTACCTAACAAGTACACTTGCTGCGTTTATATTTGTCTGAGTTGGTTTGTGGAGGTGAAGGAGTGTTGGATAAGCAACCAAAAAGTAAAGGTTTCTTAAACCTTGGTTCTGACTCCTTTCTAGCTGGGAAAAAGTAGCCAGAATATAAACTCAGATAAAGATATCTTATTATGTATGTTTTCTTCCCTGGTTGTAAATGGTCCTGGTATAGAGTAAATTTGTTACTCTTTTTCTTTATTTAGTCTTTGGTTTTATTTCTGTTAAGTTATTATTTTCTATTGTCTTAATCACATTCCTTAAGTTATTTGGCAGTTTCCTCATATATATTGCTACACTTTACAGCTAATATTGATCCAACACGGAGGTATCTTTACCTTCAGGTTTTGGGTGGAAAAGCTTTCTTGGAACATCTACAAGAACCTGAGCCTTTACCAGGACAAGTTTGTTCAACCTTTACTTTATGTTTACATTTTCGAAACCAACGTTTTCGTTCTAAACCTGTTCCATGTGCCTGTGAACCAGATTTTCATGATGGCTTTTTACTTGAAGTACACAGAGAAAGCTTAGGTAAGGAGCAATGATAATTTGTCACTTAACTGAGTAAATCTTTGTTAGGTTTTATTGTAGAACAACCATAACAACTTTTGCTGTAAGAGATTTATAATGAATGAATCTTCCTACTTTGCTTTTATTTTCTCCACTGCTTTTTTTTTATATAAATGACTTCCACCTTCTTGCTTTATTTTCTGCTTATTAATTTTCCCTGAAGATTATTTTTTATTGTCTTAATGGTTGCTTCATTAGTAGTAAACATTTAAATGCATATGGTGGGGGGCTGGGTGGCACAGTTGATTAAGCATCTGACTCTTGATTTTGGCTCAAGTCATGATCTAAGGGTTGTGGGATTGAGCCCTGCATCGGTCTCTGCGTTCAGCACAAAGTCTGCTTGAGATTCTCTCTCCCTCTCCCCCTCCCACTTGTGCGTGCACTTGTGCACTCTCTCTCAATCAATCAGTCAAACAGTAAATGCCTGTTAGGTGCATTATGCTATGGTAGGCAAGTGCTGCGGATATAGTGGAGAATGAGACATAATCCTCATTTATGAAAGATAGCTAGATTTATGATGTTAATGTAACTTTCAAAAATAAAAATTAGGATGGACATCTGTAACTCTCATTTTTATAACTTTAAAATTATATACTTGATTCCCATAATTGTTTTACATTATTTCTATTAATGTATTTTGTATGTTATTTCAATATAGAAATCTTTACATTTGTAAACTTAACAAAGTTATAGAATTATACCTTCAGAATTTTAGATTGCTAAGATGGTTAATACAGTACGAAAAATTTTTTTTGCCCCCAGTGAAAAATGTTGCCGTGGGCACTTGGGTGGCTCAGTTGGTTGGGCGACTGCCTTCGGCTCAGGTCATGATCCTGAGTCCCGGGATCGAGTCCCGCATCGGGCTCCCTGCTCGGCAGGGAGTCTGCTTCTCCCTCTGACCCTCCCCCCTCTCATGCTCTCTCTATCTCATTCTCTCAAATAAGTAAATAAAATCTTTAAAAAAAAAAAAAATGTTGCCCTAATAGGGCTGTTTAAAAAAAAAAAAGAGTTAATTTGAGAGAGAGAGCGTGAGCGAGCACAAGGGGTGGGGAGGGGGAGGAGCAGACTCCCTGCTGTGCAGGGAGCCTGATGTGGAGCTCGATCCCAGGCCCCTGAGATCATGACCTGAGCCAAAGGCAGACACTTAACCAACAGAGCCACCCAGGGTGCCCCAGGATTGTACTTTTTTTTATAATGTAATCTGTTGCATGCTTTTTGAGGCATTACCAAATTATTTTATTTGGTTTTATATAAGTTTATTATTAGTATCCTTTGTAATAAAAGTATTCTTATGTTGGCCTAACAGAATATGTAATGTGGTACATTTGGTTTATGTTGCCAGGTGATGGAACTCGAATGGCTGATTCAACAACAATGTTATCAATAAGTGATCCAGTTCATATGGTGCTAATCAAAACAGACATATTTGGTGAGACTACTTTGGTGGCATCCTATTTTCTCGAATGGCGATCAGTTTTGGGCTCAGAAAATGGAATGACCAGTCTTACTGTGGAACTTATGGGTGTAGGTATGATGATTAATCACTGTTACCTTTTTATAGCCACAGCTTGTTTGTAAATACATTTTATGTTTTCTGAATACTTTTGTAAACCAAGAAGGAAACATGTAAAAAGAATTTCGTTAGGGGGCGCCCGACTCTTGGTTTCCGCCCAGGTATTGATCTCAGGGTTGTGAGATCCAAGTCCCGCATCAGGCTCTGCACTCAGCATGGAGTCTGCTTAAGACTCCTTCTCCCTTTCCCTCTGCCCTTCTCACCTGCACTTGTGTGTGTTTTCCGCCTCCCTCTCTCTGAAATAAAATCTTTTTAAAAAATACTTAAAAAAAGGATTTCATTAGAATTATAGTTGGACTGTAGTATTGTAGTCTTGGGAAATGTCATGAAGCATTTTATAAGTATAGAACTTCACAGTCAATCTGACCTTGTCTTAAGGAAAAAAATTTTTATGGGGCTTGCTTGCTCTTTCTTTCTTTCTTTTTTTAACATTTTATTTATTTGACAGAGAGCGTGCCCAAGCAGGGGGAGCAGCAGAGGGAGAGGGAGAAGCAGGCTCTCCACTGAGCAGGGAGGCTGATGCGGGGCTCGATTCCAGATGCTTAACCGACTGAGCCACCTAGGCGTCCCTTGCTTTCTTTCTTTTTTCAAATTTATTTGATTGTATATAAGACTGTAAAGAAAATTAAGATTCTTCACACACATGCATATGTAAAAACCCTCTATTCCAGCACACTCCAGTGTACAGTGCATCCCCATTAGTACCAGTGTCTTCCTGCAGCAAGGGTTCTTACAGGTTATGGAGTTGATATTCTTCCATCCTTTTACTTGTGGGAACGTGGGACTCAAACAGGTACTAACTTGCTCATTGACAATATCTATGAATAGTACTCTTTGAGGACAGAGATGGTGCCTATCTTATTCACCATTATCTCCTTGGACTCTTGCATACTATCTGATGTGTAATACATATTTGCTAATAAAATAAGACCTACCAATATTTTATGCATAACATGTAGAGGAATTACTTTGGTATTGAAACTAAGTTGCATAGTCTAACCTGGCCAGTGGACAGTATAGCTTTAGGACTTTAGATTCTGATAAGTCAGACCTGGAATGTGTTTTTCCTTAAATAGAAAGTAGGGGAAAAAAGTTTTATGTGGGATATTTATTTTCAAAAGATATCCATTATTTGTCTTCAGATACAGTCCTAACATGGTTATCGTAGTAGTGACCAAGAAACAAGTATATTCTGATTCACCAGAGAAATAGTAAATAGTTCTGGTAACAACAACAACAAAAATATATTTGTTTTCTGATTCTTTAAAGCCAGGAATGGATTGAAAATTTGTACTCACATGTGATGTGAAAAATGGGAAGGGATTAAAAAAATATATATAGGAAAGGATACATAGGAATTACTATATATGATAAAGTATAAATATTTTCTGAGAATGAGATGTTAACTGTTGCTTTACTTTGTTTTTGATGTAAATCTGGTTGGCATACATTTAATGAAGATAAAAATTAAGAATACCAAATCCTATATATCCAAATAGCCCCTTAAAATGTGATAAGCAAACTCAGAAAATAGGTAATCTCTTTATAATTAGATAAAGGTCTTCATGCAAAATAAAAACTAATTTGATTTGGTTCGTTTTTAATATGAATATTCAAGATGATGTTGAATATTATCTGTATTTCATGTAAGAGGTAAAGCACAAAATTCTTTAATTATTTTGGTTAGACTTTGGTTGACTAAATATACATAGTATGGAAACCTCTGAAGTTCTAAATATTTATTTAAATTTATAGGCACAGAATCAAAAGTTTCTGTGGGAATTTTAAATATAAAACTTGAGATGTACCCACCACTCAATCAAACATTATCTCAAGAAGTAGTGAACACACAGGTAAATAATTCTGAATTTCTCTTCTTTGTGTATTTGTTTTCATAGTGGTGTATTTACCTGTTGATCCTAGAAAGTACTTTCTTTTTAAAAAATTATCACTTCCTAGTTTTAAGCAAAAGAATGACAATATGATTTATTTAAAGATGTTTGTCTTGTGAGAAAAGATCACTAACCATTATATGGAGATGAGATTATGGGGTGGGGTGTAGATACAGGGAAGTCAGTCAGGAGGCTCTTAGAGAAAAATGGTAGAGATGATAGCTTATATTAGGGTGGTGGTAGAGATGGAGAGAAGGATGCTGAATTGTTACATATTTTAGAGTATGTAAGGAGAAAAAACAGAAATTGAAGGAAGTATTTTTTTAAATTTCTAGCTTGCTTTGGAACGTCAGAAAACTGCAGAGAAAGAGCGATTATTTCTTGTATATGCAAAGCAGTGGTGGAGAGAATATTTGCAAATTCGACCTTCACACAGCTCACGGCTGGTTAAGATTTTTGCACAGGTTTGTAAATTGCATTAGAAAAGGTTCACACTTATATTTGAGATTTACTGTTGTATATGTAAATTTCAATTAAGATGAATTTGTAAAATGTATTTATTCCAGACAAATGAAACTTTATTTGTAAAAATCGAGTATGATTTTATAATACTCTTTCACTGAGTAGGTGACATAACACAATCTTTGTTTTATTTTGCTTTTCATTTTCAGTTATTCTTTTTATACCCTTTTTGAATATATTTGGTTTAAAATAGATGAAGACCCACTTTGTTTAATTTGGAGAGTGATACTTAGTACTAAATGATTAAATACTAAGATACTTTGCAGTTGATAATGTAAATTCAGCTTTCATATGCAGAATTGGGGGTCTGTGCATGTATGTTTAGGCATATACATTATTAGGCTATCTTCTTAAAGACATTATTATATGTAATAATTCCATATAGCCAAAATCTCTGAACCAGTGACCAGTAATATTTAACTGCAGCATTTCAGTTCTGTATCTCTGCTTCTATTTTCCTGTATCCTAAGCCTATTTTCTCTCAACATATAATCATATAATAAAATATATGATTAGATCATATATTTTGTAACTTCTGAGGAACGATGCACATATTTTATATTCATTCAACCTTATGTAGATGCTTTTATAAGAGTTATAGTGTGGTATTATTTTGACTAATATGTCTCAGATCCTGTGCATTGGTCTAGTTTTACCCTACATAGTAGGATGGGCTAAGAGTAGTTCAGTTTCTAGATGAGGAGCTTAAAAGTGGGAGAGCCTTGTTGACTAGTGGTGGAAATGAGGGAAACAGCTTCTCACTTTCCAGGAGCATTGTCTATGCATTGTTTGACTGGGCAGACAGGTAGCATTGATGTCAGGATGGGGCAAAGAGAAACCAGTCAAAATATAACTGGCTCCCTGCTGTCTATTTAGTCTGAGGTGAGGTTATGCATTGCCATGTGGAATCTGGGACCAGAGAAGAATGGGTGGGTGAGGAAGTGAATCAGAGAAATGGCAAATGAAAGAGGAGGAGAAAGAGGATGATGCAGTTACACAAATCGGAACGGGGATAATTTTTAGGAAATACTACTTGAACAAGTTCCCATCTCTTAGAATTCATTGTAAGAAGATTTGAACCACATAAGGTCACTTAGTCTCATGGTAACCATATGAGATTGTCAATTGGCCAGGCCTTGCCACTTTTTATAAAAAACAGTATAAAAGAGAGGAGTAAAGAATTTTTCCTAATATCAAACAGCAACTTAGTCATGGAGACTCCGTTAAGTTGCAGTTTCAACTAGTGCTTTTTTGGTTTGACTGGACCACCTCTGGATAAACAGAGAGTAAAAATGTTTATCTTACTTCAGTTCCCCAAAAGTGTCTTTTGCTGCTGCGTTCAATATTTGACTAGATGAAGTTAAGGAACAATAACATTTATTTAAGGCAGTCAGTCTAATCAAAACTAATTTTAAACCAAAAAGTTATTATACATGGTCTGAAATGAATTTCCAGTGCTTCTCGGCACAAGAGAAAATAGTTTACAGCAGCACTATCTTCCTGCAGTGATGGAAATGTTCTCTGTGCTGTCCAGTATGATAGCCATTGAACTATTAAGCATGCAAAATGTGGCAATAAAGAACTGAATTTTGAATTTTATTTAATTTTATTTAAAAAGCCACATAGGATTAGTGGCATTCTTAATGGACAGTGCAGGTTTAGAAGCTAAAGTACCGAAATTTTCAAGACATTTCGTTTATGGGGATATGTTATAGATAATATGAGAAATATTGCTGTAATGAAACATATAATGATATATCTTGTATTCTCAGATGCTACTATTGATGATTGATTTAGGGCACATGCATCTACTTTTTAGGTACTCATTCCTTTCCTCTCTGTTGGTGGAGTTGTAAGAATAGGACTAAATGGCCCACTCAGGAACTCAGTTAATTACCTTTATCCTAACCAAACATCTGTAGAATCATCAGAGTTGTTATACTTAATAATCTATTGTAC
Source organism: Phoca vitulina (assembly GCF_004348235.1). Classification (NCBI taxonomy): domain Eukaryota; kingdom Metazoa; phylum Chordata; class Mammalia; order Carnivora; family Phocidae; genus Phoca; species Phoca vitulina. The sequence goes on from NW_022589842.1 coordinate 766,579, forward strand.
TTTTTCTTCCTCACTTGCTTGTTTTGCTATAGTACAATAGTAATTCACTTAATGATAGCCTTTAAATTTTCTAGTGTAAGAAATTTTAAAGTAAGTTATAGAAATTGATCTTTAAGGCCATTAAGTTTTTTCTTTTTTTTAAGATTTTATTTATTCATTTGAGACACAGAGAGAGAGAGGGAGAGAGCATGAGCAGGGAGAGAGGCAGAGGGAGAGGGAGAAGCAGGCTCCTCGCTGAGCCAGGAGCCTGATGTGGGGCTCGATCCCAGGACCCTGGGATCATGACCTGAGCCGAAGGCAGATGCTTAACCATCTGAGCCACCCAGGCGCCCCAAGGCCATTGAGTTTTAAGAAAATGTTACAAATCACTTGAGGATTGAGGCTATCCTTTTAATGTTCAGATTTTGATTTCAAGACAATATTCTCACACTATACTAGATTAATAATTAATACTGAGCTAATGTAGGGGTGCCTGGGTGGCTCAGTCTTTAAGCGTCTGCTCTCGACTCAGGTCATGATCCCAGGGTCCTGGGATCAAGCCCCCGCATTGTGCTCCCTGCCCCGCATTGGGCTCCCTGCTCCACGGGAAGCCCTTTCCCACTCCCTTTCCCACTCCCCCTGCTTGTGTTCCATCTCTCGCTGTGTCTCTGTCAAATAAATAAATAAATAAGTAAGTAAGTAAATAAATAAATAAATAACAGAGTTAATGTAAAAGAAATTGAAATAATGGTTTTCTACTTCCCTCCAAAATTAGAACCATGGTTTTCTGTTTTTATGAGTGCCTTGAAACACCCTTCACTTAAATTTCCTCTCTTTCTGTCTCTGTTCCTTAGTTTCCTTAATTATCTTTGGTTCTTCATTCTATTTGAGCTTTTTCCTAGCTGATCCCTTTGTTCTATCTCTATTTCTGATTTCCAAGATAGCACTGGGGAGATGGAAAGTAAGAGGCCACCATGGATGTGTTTGAGCCGGGGAGGTAACAATGGGGTGAGAGAGGACGGAAAAAAATCAGTGCCTTTTAGAGTTGAGAACCATAGTTATGAGTCAAATCATAATAATACTTTGCTCTATAAAAAAAATTCATGATCTTTCTCATTATAATTAAATGTAAATAATAGGTTTTTTTTTTTCTTGCTAAGGTATGGGATTATAGTGGAGAGGTGATGTTTTTGTGGTATAGAAAGACATCAGTGGTTCTGATAATTGAAACAGTATTTTTCTGTTGGCTGAGTTAGGCCTTGTTTCTCAGGAGCCTTGCCATGATAGAGAGTGTTAAATTGTCTTTGAATTTTGAATAGAAAGTAATCCTTTGACTTTGTCATCTCAGTAACCATGAATGTAAGGGAAATGTGGGCTTTGGTAATATTAACTCAAAAAGCCCAGCGGTGGACAGTCATCAGAGACTTTTGTATGCCCTGTAGTTATTTAGCTCAAATGCTAGGATATATCCTATTTTGAAAATGTAAGATGTTTTCCTTAAATGATTTTTAAAAGTCTGCTTTCAGTTCACTTGGTTAACAAATCCTTGTTAACCTTCCAAGGGTAATGGAAACAAACTAAAAATGAGCTCTGATAACTTGTTGGATCAGTAAATCAGAAAAGTTACTCTGTTTGGATATACAGTATTAAGTTCTGTACGATAATATGAAAGAATACTTTGGCTTAGATCCCCTCTCCATCCCCCAAATACCTGCCTATTCTGTTTTCGGAAGAGTTCTTTTTTTTCCCTAATTTTATTGAGGAGTAATTAACAAATATAATTGTATATATTTAAAGTGTACAACATAATTTGATATACATATACTTTGTGGGATGATTACCAAGATTAAGATGATGAACACATCCATCACCCCACAGTTACCTCTTTCTCATGTGGTGAGGATGCTTAAGGTCTACTCTCAGCAACTTTCAAGTTTACTGTATTAACTAGTCACCATGCTGTATATTAGATCCTCAGAACTTACTCTTCTTAGAACTGAAAATTTGTACCCTTTGACGTACATCTTCCCTATTCCTCCTTCTCCCCAACCCCTGGCAGCCACCATTCTATTTCCTATTTCTCTGAAATCAGCCTTTTTTTTAAAAAAAAAAAAGATTTCACATGTAGTGACACCATACAGGATTTGTTTTTCTCTGTCTGGCTTATTTCACTTGGCATAATACTCTTCAGATTCATCCGTGTTGTGACGAATGGCAGGATCTCCTGTTTTATAGCCGAATAATATTCTATTGTATATGTAATACCACATTTTCTTTACTCATTCATCCATTAAAGGACATTTTACTTATTTCCATATCTTGACTATTGTGAGTAATGCTGCAATGAGCATGGATGCACAGATACCTCTTTGAGATACTGATTTCAGTTGCTTCAGATACATATCCAGGAGTGAGATTGCTGAATCATGGTAGTTCAAGTTCTTATTCTCACAAGTTTTGGAGACAGCTGAGGGTTTGAATCCCAGCTCTGTTGTATAATACCTGTAGCTTCAGTTTCTTCATTTATGAAATGAAAACAGTAAGAGATGTTAAGATTAAAAGATAAATTGAATGCGTAGCACTTAGCTACCCAGTGCTGGATGCAGGGTAAGCACTCAATAAGTGTTATCCAGAATTACTTTGTCCCACATTAATATATTCTAAGAAAAAGTTGTAAAATTGGGAATGATTAATCTATCCTTACAGTTGATGTTTTTTCCCTCTTCCCCCAGGATGAAAATGGGATAAATAGACCAGTTTGTTCCTATATTAAACCACTTCGAGCTGGGAGGCTTCTGGATACTCCAAGGCAGGCAGCAAGATTTGTTAATGTCCTTGGTTATGAAAGAGCCCCTGTTATTGGAGGAGGAGGTAAACAGGAACAGTGGTGCACTCTGCTGGCCTTTCTCTGTAGAAACAAGGTATTCTACACATGTAATAGAATTAAAAAGCAGTACATCATAGTTATTGTGAATTGATTGCATTTGAAAACAGAAAAGTGGGTAAATTACCAATTTGAACTAGTCAGAATCTTTTGTTTTTAATACATAAAAAACTTAGCGTCTTTATTTTCTTGTGTAGTTTCTTATTAGCATAATATGATTTTTGTGAGGTGGAGACAAGTACTATCGTGTCAGAAATCAAGATATAGAGGTAAATTAAACAGTGAATTAGAGACGGTGCTGGGACCAGAATCATGGTCTTTCTAGTACTATTCATGTTTTAAAATCTGTTTAGATAATACATTTTTTTTTAAAAGAGAAAATGGCAGTACAAGATGAATATGGAAGAAAATCTTGGATTGCATGATATTTTGTTTAGTTTCAAGTGTAAGTATGTATTTAAGAATTTGTGTATATTTTTGATATTAACTGATTTCAATAAATGAATTTTATAGATGATGTGATATTTTTAATCTTCTGTGTTCTAAAAATGTTGATAATATGAAAACAAGACTATCTTTAGCATTTCAGTTTTGAAATAGAAAAAATTTTTTTATTACTTGTTTTGCAATAATTTTTGTCTGAGGTTTTATAAGTAGTATGAATTCGTTCACAAGGCAAAGCTTATACAGAAGAGCCTATTTAGCTTAGAGATTGATTTGTTAGGAAGATTTTATCTTAAAAACAATTGGTGGGGGGCGCCTGGGTGGCTCAGTCAGTTAAGTGTCTGCCTTGGGCTCAGGTCATGATCCTGGGGTCCTGGGATTGAGCCCTGCGTCAGGCTCCCTGCTCAGCGGGGAGTCTATTTCTCCCTCTGCCCCTCACCCTGCTCATGCTTTCTCTCTCTTGCATGCTCGCTCTCTCTCTCAAATAAATAAATAATCTTAAAAAAAAAAAAACAATTGAAGGGGCTCCTGGGTGGCTCAGTCAGTTACACATCTTACTCTTGATTTTGGCCCAGGTCATAATCTCAGGATGGTGGAGTTGAGCCCCAAGTCAGGCTCCGTGCTCAGCATGGAGTTTACTTAAGATTCTCTTCTCTCTTCCTTCCACTCTGCTTCTCCCCACCTCCCGCACTCTCTCTTTCTTTTTTCATTTTTTTTTTTTTAAGATTTTATTTATTTGGCAGAGGGAGACACAGCAAGAGAGGGAACACAAGCAGGGGGAGTAGGAGAGGGAGAAGCAGGCTTCCCACAGAGCAGGGAGCCCGATGCGGGGCTTGATTCCAGGATCCTGGGATCGTGACCTGAGCCAAAGGCAGACGCTTAACGACTGAGCCACCCAGGCGCCCCCACACTATTTCTTTCTTAAAAAAACGAAAACAGTTAAACATTATCAATAAATTATTTTGATTTATTCTTAAGTTGTGGTTCCCAAAAGTTGTGTTTTGGATTTAAGCTTTTTTATTTCAAATACAGCAGGAATGGTACATATTTAAAGTCATTATGTAAATAATTCTTTCCTAAAGCAAATAATCACCCCTTTGATTCATTATTTTGTTTACCTGAGTTTGTTTAAAGAGAAAGCACATCTTAAATTAGAATCTTGAAATTATTAATTTAAAAAAATTTAAAAAAAAATTTATTCAGAGAGAAAGAGAGCGAGTGAGAGTACAAGTAGCGGGGAGAGTCAGCGGGAGAGGGAGAGGCATACTCCCCACTGAGCAGGGAGCCCAACACAGGGCTTGATTACTGGGATCATGACCTGAGCAGAAGGCAGCCACTTAAACTGAGCCACCCAGGCGCCCCAGAAGCTTGAAATTATTGAAAGAGTTATTCTTGCACGAACAAGAGCATTACAGCAGTAAGGGTGCAATTTCTCCCATGATTCTATTGCCAGTTTTTCATCTCTTTTTTTTATATTTCTGTGTTTCTCTGTGTATATATTATTTTTCCATAATTATAACTGAGATATAAATAAAGTTTTGTGTCCTGCTTTATAATTTAACATTATGCTATGGACATTTTCCCATGTAGTAGTTGCTACAATTTTTATGATCTCCATCTTTTCATGTTTGCATAAGTATAAAGTTTTCTTTAGTTGATATACAAAATCAACTTAACTATTGCCATTGTAGGAACTGTTTCTTTTGGCTACAGTAGCTTCTAATTTTTTGATATCTTTGTGAGTGAATATTTTCATTGAATATCTTTGGGAGTATTACTATTTTTCTTTTGAAAATTTTTAGTATAAAATCTCAGTATAGAAATTACTGTGTCTAGAAGGTTGGATATTTTTCAAAAGTCAAATTTGACATTTTAAAATGTTATTGGTTCTAGTATATTTAATCAAAAAACAGCAGTATAGAGCCACTAATACAAAATTTAAGGGGAAAGAAATCACCCCTCAGGCTAACACGGAGCTTAAAATTTTGCTTTTGTATATTACCTTTAGTCCTGCACTTAAATACATATCTTCATGTAATTGTAGCCTGTTTTAATATTTTTATTTTTTATAGATTATCAGATATTTTGTTTTTGTAGCTTTCATAATATTTTTAAGTTGTGAAAGTAATATTATCAAAGAAAATTTAAAAAATAGAAGGGAAAATGATATATAACCTTCCATAATTATAGCCATTGTTGACATTTTCTTCTTTCAGTCATTTTTCCTGGTATGTATTGCCTTAAAATGATCACATACAGATACTGTAATTCATTGTTTTAAGTTTGAGTATTTTCCGTATTTGCATTTCTTGATGTATCATTTGTCATCTTGTCTGTTCATGTCCTTTAGCTCTTTAGCTATTCATCTTTAAAATCTTGCTACTTTTCTTTCTATGTTATATAAGTTTTTTATAAACTTTTGAATCCGAATGTCCCCTTTTATTTATTTATTTATTTATTTAAGATTTTATTTATTTATTTGACAGAGGGAGACACAGTGAGAGAGGGAACACAGCAGGGGGAGTGAGAGAGGGAGAAGCAGGCTTCCTGCCGAGCAGGGAGCCTGATGCGGGGCTCAATCCCAGGACCCTAGGATCATGAGCTGAAGGCAGACGCTTAATGCCTGAGCCACCCAGGCACCCTGGAATGTCCGCTTTTAAAGTATATACGTTATGACTATCAGATTTGTGAGCACTGACTTTGTAAAATAATTTAGGTTCTTCTAAAATTAGTGTATTCTTACCCCTGTCCCCAATTGTTTCAGCTTACCACTAGACTAATGATTAAAAGAAAAAATTAGGGGCATCTGGGTGGCTCAGTCACCTTCGGCTCAGGTCATGATCTCAGGGTCCTGGGATCAAGCCCCATGTCGGGCTCCCTGCTGGGTGTGGAGTCTGCTCCCTCTCCCTCTTTCCTCTCTCTTTCTCTCTCTCTCTTGCTCTCTCTTAAGTAAATAAATAAAATCTTTAAAAAAAAAAAATCTAGGGGTGCCTAGCTGGCTCAGTCGGTGAAGCATGTGACTCTCCATCTCAGGGTTGTGAGTTTGAGTCCCATGTTGGGTTTAGAGATTACTTAAAAATAAAAAAAAAACTTGAAAAAATGAAAAAATTAATACTGCTTTTTTAATTATAATTTTTATTGGATATTTAATGAGGAAACTGAAGGAATAAATACTTAATTCATTTCATTTTCTAGGGTGACTGTGAAGATCATGCTAACCTTCTATGCAGCCTTCTTCTTGGATATGGATTAGAAGCCTTTGTCTGTGTTGGGACTAAGGCAAAAGGAGTACCTCACGCGTGGGTTATGACCTGTGGAACTGATGGGACTATCACTTTTTGGGAGAGTTTAACAGGACACAGGTTTGTCAACTGTTACAAGGATATTAAAATGAAGATGTAAATGTTTGAGATTATAGGTTCTTTATTTATATTGATGGTATTCAAAGGCACATCCTGATAATTTTCATTATTAGAGCCTTTTTGATAACTATGTAAAACATTACTTCAATTAAAATAATAAATTTGAAGAAAATTTGTACATCTAAAATATTGGTAAAAATATTGGTAAAAAATAAATGATTTATTTTTAATTTTGTGTAATTGGCATATGCTTTTTCTGATGTTTTTCCTCAAGCCTAAAAGTAAGTTCAGGTTGTAAATCATGATTTCTTCTGAAAATCTGATGTCACTAACTCCACATTGGTAAATTCACTGTATACTTTTCTTTTTTTTTTTTTTTTAAATTTTTATTGTTATGTTAATCCCCATACATTACATCATTAGTTTTAGATATAGTGTTCCATGATTCATTGTTTGTGCATAACACCCAGTGCTCCATGCAGAACGTGCCCTCCTCAATACCCATCACCAGGCTAACCCATCCTCCCAACCCCCTCCCCTCTAGAACCCTCAGTTTGTTTTTCAGAGTCCATTGTCTCTCATGGTTCTTCTCCCCCTCCGATTTCCCCCCTTCATTCTTCCCCTCCTGCTACATTCTTCTTCTTCTTTTTTTCTTTCTTAACATATATTGCATTATTTGTTTCAGAGGTACAGATCTGAGATTCAACAGTCTTGCACAATTCACAGCGCTTACCAGAACACATACCCTCCCCAGTGTCCAACACCCAGTCACCCCAACCCTCCCACCCCACCCCCCGCTCCAGCAACCCTCAGTTTGTTTCCTGAGATTAAGAATTCCTCATATCAGTGAGGTCATATGATACATGTCTTTCTCTGTTTGACTTATTTCGCTCAGCATAATACCCTCCAGTTCCATCCATGTCATTGCAAATGGCAAGATCTTATTCCTTTTGATGGCTGCATAATATTCCATTGTATATATATACCACATCTTCTTTATCCATTCATCTGTTGATGGACATCTTGGCTCTTTCCACAGTTTGGCTATTGTGGACATTGCTGCTATAAACATCGGGGTGCACGTAGCCTTTCGGGTCCCTACTTTTGTATCTTTGGGGTAAATACCCAGGAGTGCAATTGCTGGATCATATGGTAGCTCTATTTTCAACTTTTTGAGGAACCTCCATACTGTTTTCCAGAGTGGCTGCACCAGCTTGCATTCCCACCAACTCACTGTATACTTTTCTTAGTTCTTTGGACTGCCATCAGATTTTGAAAGAGTTGCGTGCTCCTCCCTCTTTCCTGGGACCATCTCTTTCCTTAGCTTCTCCCATTGCTCTGTCTTTCAGTTTTCATTATTCCTGTCTGGCTGTTCTCACTTCTCCTTCATCTTATCTGTAAATGTTGGAGTTCCTAAAGATGCGGCCCTGGGCCATCTTCTCAGTTTTCTGAATTTCCCCCTGGTTGATAATCGTTTTAATTAGTTTTACCTATTTAGTTGTAGCTAAGTTATTTTAATTGTGTTACCTGAGATGAACGGTTTTGATCTTAATGATTATACATAGAATATATTTTCATGTTGAATAAAGTTGATTTTTATATCATAATATGTGCCATACAATTACTGTTGAGTAATCAAATTGTAGAAATATAAGAAGAAAAAACAAGTATTAAACTCTAGTCCTGGGAAATAGTTATAGCCTTAAGTATCTTTTTCAATAGGTGTTGCCTTCTTTTTTTTTTTTTTAATTTTTTTATTGTTATGTTAATCCCCATACATTACATCATTAGTTTTAGATACAGTGTTCCATGATTCATTGTTTGTGCATAACACCCAGTGCTCCATGCAGAATGTGTCCTCCCCAATACCCATCACCAGGCTAACCCATCCTCCCACCCCCCTCCCCTCTAGAATAGGTGTTGCCTTCTTAATTTTTAAGTTTTTATTATATAAAGTGATGATTTACTTTTTTTAGGTACATCCACAAACCTGCCAATCCTGATGAATCTCCAGTTGCTGAACAGCCCAAACCATTGTACCCATATCGAACAATTGGTTGTGTTTTCAATCATCAGATGTTCCTGGGAAATTGTCAGCCCTCTGACTCAGTAGAAATCTGTGTATTTGATTTGAATGATGAATCCAAATGGAAACCCATGAGTGAAGAAGCAATCAAATCTGTTTGTGCTCCGGGAGCTACAACATCCCTTCCTCCCTTTCCCCCTCTGTGTGCATCCACAATTGATGCTTCCGTAACAAGTAATGAAATAGAAATGCAGCTAAGGCTGCTAGTGTCAGAACACAGGAAGGTAATTAACACTGAAATTTGTAGTTTTGCGCATTTTTTTAATTTGTTTATATATTTAACGATTTGGGGGGGGGGCAGGTGGGATAGTGCCAGTCACTGTTCTGGCCCTGAAGAAAGCAAATTTAATTCCTGCCCTTAAGAAGCTTGAAGTTTTGGGGCACCTGGGTGGCTCAGTCATTAGGCGTCTGCCTTCGACTCGGGTCATGATCCCAGGGTCCTGGGATCGAGCCCCGCGTCGGGCTCCCTGCTCGGCGGGAAGCCTGCTTCTCCTTCTCCCACTCCGCCTGCTTGTGTTCCCTCTCTCTCTGTGTCTGTCTCTGTCAAATAAATAAAATCTTAAAAAAAAAAAAGACAAAAAACATAAAAAGATTAGTATATTTTAAGAATTTTTGTTCATGAAAAGAAACCAGTCAGGAGTGAAAAGAGCACAATTGGAGTGGGAAAAGTTATATGCAACACATATAACCATCAAAGGACTAGAATCCCAGAAGACTTACTTCTAATTCACCTCTTCGGATTCCCCACCTTTGGTGAATCCAGTTTTCCGTGTTCCTTGAGGCCATCAAAGGCAAACTGATTTATCAAATATGTTTTCTGGGCTCCCAATTACTATTAGTTTTGGCTTCTAAAATCTGCTGTACTCACTTGCCAACTCATCAAAGCATTTAAAAGTATATTTTGGAAAATATTTAATCTAGCATTTGTAGTTTGGTCTTATTAGCAATAGGTTGTTTAAGGACCTAGTTCACTACACTGCTGGGAATGAAAGCCCCTCATTACTGCCCCTTTCCTTCCATCACTTATACTGCCTTTTAATTTTCTTAGGTATTGTTTACAAACAAGACCAGTATTTTATTACGTTATAAGAATTTATATAGAGAAGAAAACTGAGCTAGATACTAGTGTTAATCACTAAGTTAATGGTGCCTGTAAACCAGCAAGTAAGATTTACTTTTTGCCAGGGTAAAAAGACAGGTGATCGTAGACCTTTGGGGTTACTTGGAACCACTTAAAACCTTGAATACACAATGGATTGTGGATCACTACATCAAAAACTAATGATGTATGATGACTAACATAACATAATAAAATTAAAAAAAAAAAAAACCTTGAATACAAAATCAGGAAATGGTAGAGATCTATTATGATAATCAAAATATTTAGGATTTTGAGAAGTTTTTTATGTTTGTAACAATGTTTTAAAAATATGTGTCTAGGTATCTGTAGTTCATTTGATGTTATAAATGAAATCATAATTGCCTTCAGCATTCCATTAGAAACATGTTTTAAGCTCCCTAAAGGCCTATAGCATGTCTTTTTCACCTTTTTATCTCTTTACAGTTTAAAAGTTAGTGTTTTTTATAAATATTTGAGTTTAATTATACATGCAATTCATTTGTTGATTTTTCTCCCCTACTACAGTTGAATTTGTGTTGGAGCAATCAAATTAAGTAGATTCAATCTTACTAAACTTTTTATAAAGTTAAATAAAATATGATTTCAAATTTCAGTGGCACTGTGTTTTCCATAGTAGGACTCTTCCATGTAGTCTTTGCTAGTGGATATTAAGGAAGTATAGATTTTGGAGACTTTCCTAACATCATTGTATTGAAAGTTTATTGGTTTTTTTCCTCTAAGAAGTAAAACCAGATACCTGTAGTTCCTTTATTTGTATGTGTCCTTATGATAATTAATAGAAAGTTTAAAAAGTTATGACAGGTTTTAAAAATCTCTTGGCATACATTAAAATAGCCAACATTTATAATTGGTTTTTAAAACATTAGTGTATTTCACCTTTCCTTTTCATCTTTTGATTGCTGTAGGATCTTGGTCTCACTACTGTTTGGGAAGACCAGCTTTCCTATCTCTTATCACCAGCTTTGGCTTCTTATGAATTTGAACGTACAACAAGTATATCTGCAGGCAATGAAGAATTTCAAGATGCCATAAGGAGAGCTGTACCTGATGGTCACACATTTAAAGGGTTCCCAATACATTTTGTATATAGAAATGCAAGGCGTGCATTTGCCACATGTCTTCGGTAAGGTGGAATTTATGAATTCATAAATATTGTTATTGGCTTAGGAATTTAAAGATATTTATTCATTTGAGAGAGAGTGAGCTCAAGGTGGGGGCAGAGTGGGGACAAGCAGACTGCGCTGAGCATGGAGCCCGATGCGGGGCTGGATCTCACAACTCTGAGATCATGACCTGAGCTGAAATCAAGAGTCAGACATGCAACCTACTGAGCCACCCAGGCGCCCCTATTAACCTAGGAATTTTAGCAGTCTGGTTAGTCTGGTTATTTAGGAATGACTTTAGAATCACATGGTGAACTTTTATAATGATTTATTATTTTCCTTGCCACAGATTGTGATTCATTAGGTCTGAAATGTAGCTCTAGTAGTTGGGATAATTTTCCCGTTGATTTTGGTGCAGTCTCAGTTGAGGATTTCTGATCTTGTCCAGTGTAATTTTTTAAATTTATAGACTGAAGAAGTATTCTATAATTTGAATAAGTTAACCAAAATCACAGGGCTATTGGTAGCAGAGACAGGATTTTTAAAAATTATTTTAAATACTGACTTACTTAGAAATAAAACCTAAGTTCACTTCTTAATTGAATAAATTTTCTTTCTTCTATAGGTCTCCTTTCTGTGAAGAAATAATCTGTTGCCGTGGAGACCAGGTGCGACTGGCAGTTCGTGTCCGAGTGTTTACTTACCCTGAATCTGCATGTGCTGTTTGGATCATGTTTGCTTGTAAATATCGCTCGGTATTATAGGACTAACATTTCTATAAGAATATACCTGTTTTATTGGAATTTTACATATTGTACATTACTAGCTGTATAGAAGTTATTATTTTAAAAATCACATTCTGGCTTGGATGTCATATTTCACTTTTGTATATACCTGACTGATAATGTTTGAAAAAAATCGTGTGTATTTAAAAATTAAGGATAAAAAACTTGTATAAATCTGAGTGGAATTTAGTATAAATTAAGTGTGTATTTTATTTTAATAAATGCTACTTTGTTTACAGGTATTCAGTAGTTTAAATATAAATATAAAATTTACTCAGTTTTCTTTACATTAACAGTAATCAGAGATATTTATTTGTCTAAGGGTTTGAGTCATGGTAAAATCAATATGATCATTATTTTTCATAGATTAATGGGATTATTTTATATAAATTAGGAAAAATTAACCTCACAACAGATTTATTCATTAAATAGGTGAAAATACGTTTTGATGAATTATCACTTTTGAGGTTTACCCATGGCCATAGGGATATTTGTGACTTTCCAGGGATTTATGGGAAGACTTTGATGCAAGAGTAGGAAAAACTAATAGCAGAAAAGCATAAATATTAACAAAACAAACCTCACATGAAAGTACGTAAATAATTTATAAATATGGTAGTTAGATCCATTATAAATTGAGTATTTTTATTTTTAAAAATTTTAAATATTTATTTGAGAGAGAGAGCGCGCGCATAAGCAGGGGGAGCGGCAGAGGGAGAGGGAGAAGCAGGCAACCCATTGAGCAGGGAGCCTGATGTGGGACTCGTTTCCAGGACCCTGGGATCATGACCCACCTGAGGGTAGACGCTTTTTTTTTTTTTTGAAGGCAGACGCTTAACTGAGCTACCCAGGCGCCCCAAAAATGAGTATTTTAGAAAAAATTCATCATACCCTTCTGTTATGACACTTTGATAAACTATTTCTGTAATTATTATTGGCAGTTTGTTGCTGATTTTCTGTAGTCAGAGGATTCATTACTAGCCTTTTCATGGATTCCATCTTATAAACCACATTTGTTTGTCTTGAAACCACATTTGTTTTTCTTTCTTCCTTTTTCTTTTTTATTGTGATAAAAACATCAGTGTATATGTGACTACTCTACATTGGAGAATCATGTGAGGCCACTGAAAAATGAGCATATGTGAGGGACTCCATGCTGATATTTGCTTTAAAATTGAGCAAGTTTTAAAAGTTAGTTTTAAAAGTGAACAACAGTGAGCATTAAAAAAGCTATAGCAATTTGACTTTTTGTAAGAAGCTACATGACATAATTGATAGATTTGACTGTCCATTCAGCATCTCTGTGCACAGGTTGCTTCATCCATTGGTCTTAAAGCAACTATGGGGGCACCTGGGTGGCTCAGTTGGTTAAGTGTCCCACTCTTGATCTCAGCTCAGGTCTTGATCTCAGGGTTGTGAGTTCAAGCCTGTGTTGGGTCTGGAACCTACTTAAAAAAAAAGAAAGCAGCAGGATACTAGTTGGCTGTGCAGGTTACTCTTCATCACTTCATTGCAAATGATTTAATGTTTTTAAAATTAAAACCTAGAGATACCCTAAAATTTACCTTTTGTTTATTTTTGTATGTGATAAATATTTATGATTTAACTTGTTTAAAAAATCTGAAAATATCCCTCTTAATTTTCATTGAAAACAGTAATCAGATGTTTTTTGTGAGACTGACATGACTTTAGAGAAGGAGCAAAATAAGAATTAGACTTTTTTCCTCTGTTACCAGAATTACTCATAAAGCTATCAATGGGGAAAATTGCTTATAATTTTCAACTTTTGGAACAAACCATTATGGGGCACATACTAAGAGGCAGACTATTTTAAGATCAAGGCTATGTTATCATTGAGGCTGGGCTTCCTGCCTTATTGTACCAGAGTAACACATGTATTCATAATGCATCTTTGGTATAAATTCTAAAATAAATTTCCTTTTTATGCACTTTAATAGAGTGTGACATGAATAATTTTCTGTAAAGGTGGTTTATTTCAAAAGATTCTTTCAGTACATTTATCACTAGAATTCTCCCATTACCAATAATTTTTCTTTTTAAAAATTAAATTTACCTTGTCTGTTTAGCTGTCATAAAAGTTGTTTTCCTATTAAAAATGTAAAATTCTTTATATAATGTCTTTAATGTGTTCTTTTGTACACTAATACAATCCTCCATATATGTATATGTATAATATATAGGTATATTTATTAGGAGAAGAATATCAGAAACCTAGAAACTTTATTATTCAAGCACGAGCCTGTTGAATAAAACATATTAAATTTAGTTCCAACTAAGTGAACACTCCAAATGCCTTTAAATTTTTTTCTACTATTGAGGTGTGCATTTTTTGATATGATCTGCAAAAACACATCTATAACCTGGCAGTTCTGGAAAGTGCACATATTTGAAACTCACTTTTCTACTTCTTAAAAAGACAAGATTTGAACCAAATGAAGAGTAGGCTTTATATTTGGAAAGACTATTGCTGTTAAAGTAGTATTCTGTGCCATATAACTGACCATCAGAAGGCATTAGTTATAAATCATCAATTGCTTAAACTAACCCATTCACACTTTTGATTTCATGCTGTACTAAACAAGAACATAGTTTAGACTATGTTAGACTACAGTTGGCAATTTTTATAATTTTTTTTTGACTCTTAGATAACAATTTTGACCTTTATATAACTTGAGATAAGTACAGGAATTAGATGATCTGATTTTTAACATGCTCTTAACTTTTAAACCAATGAGAAAGTAGCATTGCTTTCTAGCTGTTGGTAGTTCAGAAATAATTTGAGATTAGCCAAAGCATATATAAAATATTAAAAACAAAATAGCCAAAATAGAAACCATCTAATTTTGAAGAACCTAAATTGTTTATAGCATATTCTACATTTAAAGTATAAGTTGAGTTATAATCATTAATGCATGTAAATGTGGGTATTAAAGGTTTAATATTTTCGTCTGAGATGTGGTTGGCATAATCATTGTAATTACATTTGACTTGTATTTGGTTTGTGAATTAACTACATGACACCAGTGTTGAGATAGTCATGGATATTAGAAGGGAAGTAGAGGAGGTTATTAGCTGGTCATTAGTTCACATATAGTCTCTATTTTTTAAAGATTTATTTTATTTAAATATTTATTTATTTATTTATTTATTTTTTAAGATTTTATTTATTTATTTGACAGACACAGCGAGAGAGGGAACACAAGCAGGGGGAGTGGGAGAGGGAGAAGCAGGCTCCCCGCGGAGCAGGGAGCCCGATGTGGGGTTCGATCCCAGGACCCTGGGATCATGACCTGAGCCGAAGGCAGACGCTTAACGACTGAGCCACCCAGGCGCCCCAAAGATTTTATTTATTTATTTGACAGAGAGATAGAGCCAGAAAGCACAAGCGGAGGGAATGGCAGAGGGAGAGGGAGAAGCAGGATCTGCACTGAGCAGGGATCTCAGCGCGGGGCTCAGTCCCAGGACTCTGGGATCATGACCTGAGCCAAAGGCACGTGCTTAACCATCTGAGACACCAAGATGCCCCAAGATTGATCTATTTTAGAGAGAGCGAGCAAGCTGTGGGGAGGGACAGAGGGAAAGAGAGACAGAGAATTCTCAAGCAGACTCCGTTCTGAGTGCAGAGCCTGATGTGGGGCTTGATCTTGGAACTCTGAGTTCATGACCTAAGCCGAAATGAGTGACTGAGCCACCCAAGCACCCCAGTTCACATATATTCTTATGAAAGATTCCTTCTCTGATTTTACTGAATTTAGACTTGTACTAATACTCCAAGACAGATGTTTCCTAGTGTTTTTGAAGGTAACTAGTTTTTTGGGTGGTTTTGTTTGGTTGGTTGGTTTTTTTTGGTTTTGCATCTAAAACTAGAGTTTTAACTATCTTTATGCGATTTAATATTTCATGGCCTGGAATTACAGGATTTTGGACTTGAAAGGAGTCTTAATCCACATAATTTATATAGTAATGAAATGGAGATCTAGAGAAGTGAAGTTCTCTGTCCAAAGATTCATATTTCTTATAGGAGATCTGTTCTAGAATCAAGTTCTGACTTTGAGTTTACTTCTTTTTGCTGTGTCTCTGCACAATGTGAGTTTTTCTCTCTGTGGGCATGGCATTATTGGGTATGACCAAGTAACCATCCAACATAGTATGGAAAATTTTCATTTTAGTGGTTCTACCCAAGACATAGGAATATGGAAGCACCTGTCTTTTATGGTACTCATCACATAACCTATCAAAAATTATAGTAATATTTGGGATATCAAGTCACTGTCATGAGGCCAGAATTACTTCTTAGGGAGGATGGCCTAGGGAAGCTGAGTCCCTTAGAGGGGCAGTGAGCTGCTTGAGATTCCTTATGGTGTAGAATTCAACTATTTGTATACTTAAGAGAGTTTCAGTAAACTGAGGTACAGGGATAGTGCCTACTAACATGGATTTAGAAAATATTTCAGTCATATTGTCTGTATTTTGAGAGAATTCGGAAATCCATTTATTCACAAATTGGATGTACCTAGCCAGTTGTTAACTGAATTTTTACAAAATCTTTTCCTTGTACACAATGTACAGTGAGGGAATAGGAGCAGTGGTAGTATGAAACTGGAAGATGATTGTCAGAAGTTAGAAAATCTATTAATTTGAACACAAGCAAACATTTTATTGACATAATTTGCCTACCATACAATTAACCTTTTTTTTTTTCTTCCAAGTTTTTATTTAAATTCAAGTTAGTTAACATAATGTAGTATTGGTTTCAGGAATAGAATTTAGTGATTCATCATGTATATATAATAACTTTTAAAGCATACAGTGCAGTGGTTTATATTCTATTTAGAGATACATACAACCATCCTCAATCAATATTACAACATTTCATCACCTCAAACAGAAACCCTGTACCCTTTAGCTATTACTTTCCCATCTCCCCATTCCCTACCCTCCTTTCTCCCTAGCCCTAAGCAACCACTAATCTACTTTCTATGTAGATTTCCCTATTCTGGATTTTCATATGAATGGAATCACATATGGTCTTTTGTGACTGGCTTCTTTAACTTCACATAATGTCTTAGATTTATCCATGTTGTTGCATGTATCATATCATTCCTTTTTATGGGCAAATAATATTCCATTGCTTGGATATATCATTGTTTATCCATTTGACAGTCAATAGACATTTTGGTTGTTTTCACTTTTTGGCTATTATAAATAATGCTGCTATAAACATTCATGTACAAGGTTTTATGTGGGCATGTGTCTTCATTTCTCTTGGGTGTATATCTAGGAGAGGAATTGCTGGATCATATGATAACCAACATTTTAGTGAAATGCCAAATAGATTTCCAAAGCAGATGCACCACTTTCTAATTCCACTTATAGTGGATGAGGGACGATCTTGCCAACACCTTGTTATTATCTGACTTTCTTCTGATTCTAGTCATCCTATTGGGTATGAAGTGGTATCTCCTTGTGGTTTTTATTTGCATTTCCCTGATAGCTAATGATGTTGAGCATTCTTTCATGTGCTTATTGGCCATTTGTATATCTTCCTTGAAGAAATGTCTGTTTGGATCTATCACCCATTTTTAAATTGGGTTGTCTTTTTATTATTGAGCTGTAAGAGTCCTTTACATATTTTAAATACAAGTCCCCTATCAGATATATTATTTGTAGATATTTTTTTCCATTCTGTGGGTTGTTTTCATTTTCATTTTCATGATTGTGTCCTTGAAATACTAAAGTTGTTTTTTTTTTTTTGAAGTACTAAAGTTTTTAATTTTGACAAAGGCCAATGTATAACAGATACATTGTTGTTGCTGTTGGTTTTGTTGTCATATTTAAGAACCATTGCCAAATCTAAGGTCATGAAGATTTACCCCTATGTTTTCTTCTAAGAGTTATATAATGTTAGCTCTTAGGCCTTTGATCCTTTTTCAGTTAAGTTTTATATATGCTGTCAGGTAAGGGGCTAGCTTCATTCTTTTGCATATAAATATTCAGGTGTTTCATCACCATTTGTTGAAAAGACTATTCTATCCCCATTGAATGATCTTGACACCCTTGTCAGTTGACCATAGATGTAGGAATAGAGTCATGACTCTGTATTCCTATCATGCCAATCTGTTTTTTTGTTCCTGTACCACATATTTTAATTATCAATCATTGCTTTTCTGTACGTTTTGAAATTGGGAAGTGTGAGAGTCCTACAACTTTGTTCTTTTTCAAGATTGTTTTGGCTATTCTGGGTCTTTTGCAATTCATATGAATTTTAGAATCAGCTTGTCAGTTTCTATAAAACACCAGGATTCTAAGAAGTATTGCCTTGAATTTGTAGAGTATTTGTGGAGTATTGTCATCTTAATATTGTTAAGATGAAGGCATTTCATCATTTGCTTCACGAATATGGGTTGTCTTGCCATTTATTTTTTTTTAAAGACTTTTTTTTTTTTAAAAGATTTTATTTATTTGACAGAGAGAGACACAGTGAGAGAGGGAACACAAGCAGGGGGAGTGGGAGAAGGAGAAGCAGGCTTCCTGCTGAGCAGGGAGTCCAATGCGGGGCTCGATCCCAGGACCCTGGGATCATGACCTGAGCCGAAGGCAGACTCTTAACAACTGAGCCACCCAGGCGCCCCTTGCCATTTATTTTAAATCTTTATTTTTCCTCAACAATATTTTGTAGTTTTCAGAGTATAAGTTCTGTACTTCTGTTAATTTATTCCTATTTTAGCTTTTTGATGCTATTATAAATGGAGTTGTTTTACTTAGTTTCATTTTTAGATTGCTCATTGCAAGTGTTAGACATATATAATTGATATTTGTATGTTAATCTTGTATCATGCAACTTTGCTGACTTCATTTAATAGTTCTAATAGTTTTTTTAGTGGATTCCTTAGGATTTTCTTTAGACATAATCATGACACCTGCAATAGAAGTAGTTTTACTTCTTCGTTTCCAATCTAGATATCTAATTGCCCTGGCTAGTACTTCTAGCACAATGTTGAAGGAAGTGGTAAGAGCGGATACCCTTGTCTTGTTCATGCTGTTGGGGAGAAATCATTCTTTCACCATTAAGTATGATGTTTTTAACTGGTTTTCTCATAGATGCCCTTTATCAGGTTGAGGAAATTCCCGTCCAGCTACTAGTTGTTTTTATCATGAAAGGGTGTTGGATTTTTGTCAAATGCTCTTTTTGCATCTATTGAGATGATCATGTGTATTTTGTTTTTTATTTATTGATATAATGTATTACATGAATTGATTTTCAAATGTTAAACCAACCTTGAATTTCTGGGATAAATTGTATTTGGTCATGGTGTATAATTCTTTTTATATGCTGCTATATTCAGTTTGCTAGTAATTTATTGAGGATTTTTCTGTCTGTATTCATAAGAGATACTGGCTTGTAATTTTACTTTTCTTGTGATGTCTTTGATTTTGATATCAGGGTAACAATGGTCTCATAAAATGAATTGGGGGCGCCTGGGTGGCTCAGTTGGTTAAGCGACTGCCTTCGGCTCAGGTCATGATCCTGGAGTCCCAGGATCGAGTCCCGCATCGGGCTCCCTGCTCAGCAGGGAGTCTGCTTCTCCCTCTGACCCTCCCCCCTCTCATGTGCTCTCTCAAATAAATAAATAAAATCTTTCAAAAAAAAAAAAAATAAAATGAATTGGGAAGTGTTCCTTGCTGTTTTTTGGAAGAGTTTGTGAAAAGTTGGTTTTTTTTTTTTTTTTTCTGAGAGAGATTGGAGAGGGGGGGGGGGGGGGAGGGGGCTCCAAAGGGGGGGGGGGGGGGGGCGTTAGGGAGGGGCAAGGGGTGAGGGAGAGAGAATCTTAAGCAGGTTCCACGCCCAGTATGGAGCCCGATGGCAGGGCTTGATCTCACAACCCTGAGATCATGACCTGAGCCGAATCAAGAGTTGGATGCTTAGCCATTGGAGCCACCAGGTGCCCCAAGTTGATTCATTTTTCACTTTGATTGGTAGAATTCAGAAACCATCTGGGCCTGGGCTTTACTTTGTGGGTAGTTTTTTTATTACTAGTTCAGTTTTTTCACTTGTTATAGGTCTATCCAGATTGTCTATTTCTTCTAGAGGCAGTTTTGATAGTATGTGTCTTTCTAGGAATTTATCCATTTCGTCTAAGTTATCTAATTTTGGCGTACAGTTGTTCATAGTATTTCTTCATAAGGTCAGTGGTAAAAACTCCTCTTTCATTTCTGATTCTAGTAATGGGAGATTTTTCTCCCTCTCTCTCTCTCTTTTTTCTTTTCCCAATTTTGTTGATCTTTCCGAAGAACTAGGGTTTGGTTTCATTGATTTTTCTTTGTTGTTTTTCTGTTCCTTTTTCATTCATTTCTACCCTGATCTTTATTATTTCTGTCCTTCTTGCTTTAGGTTTAGTTGTACTTCCTTTTGCAGTGTCTTAAGGTGGAAAGTTAGGTTACTATTTGGGATCTTTCTTCTTTCTTAATATAGTCATTTCCAGCTATAAATTTTCCTCTAAGCATGCCTTTGGATGCATCCCACAGATTTCAGTATGTTTTCTTCATTTTCATCCATCTCAAAGTATTTTCTGAAGTCCCTTTTGATTTCTTCTTTGACCCATTGGCTATTTAGGAGTGTGTTAGTGTGTTAATTTCCAAATGTTTGTGAATTACCCAATTTTTTCCCCTGCTATTGACTTATTTATTGATGTTTGTTTTGTGGATTAACATAGTTTATCCTAGAGAATGTTCACATGTGCACTTAATAGAAAAGTATATTCTGTTGTTGCGTGGAGTGTTCTGTAGATGTCTGCTAGGTCTAGTGGTTTATAGTGTTCAGATATTTTATCTATCCATTAATGGTTCTATTCTAATTGTTCAATTGTTAATGAAAGTAGAGTAGTAAAGTCCTCCAACTATTGCCATTGAATTGTTTCTCACTTTATTCCTTTCAGTTTTTGCTTCATGTATTTTGGTGCTCTGTTATATATGTTTGTAACTGTATGTATATGTATATATCCTTTTATCATAAAAAGTCTTCTTTATGTCTAATAATGTTTTTGTTTTAAAGTCTACTTTTTCTGATATTAGTATAGCTTTCTTGTGGTTGCTGTCTGCATGATCGTATCTTCTTCCATCCTTTAACTTTTAATCAATTCATACATTTCAATATAAAGAGTGTCTCCCATGGACGGTGTATAGTCAAATCTCCCCCCCTCTCCCCGCCCAGTCTGACAGTCTCTGCCTTTTGTCTGTGTCGTTAAATCCATTTACATTTAATGTTCTTATTTATATAGCTGGGTTTATGTTTACCATTTAACTTTTTGTTTTCTTTGTATTTCATACCTTTTTTTGTTTCTTTATTTCCCCTTTACTGCTTTCATTTGCATTAAGTAAATATTTTCTAATGTAGCATTTAAATGTCTTTAATAATTTTGTCACTATATTTTTAAGCTTATTTATTTTTTGGTGGTTGCTCTAGGGTTTCTCATATACATCTTAACTTAGAAGAATCAGCTTTAGATTTATAGTAGCTTAATTCCAGTGATATGGAATTTTTAATTTTTTAAGCTAAAGTTACAATGTTTCAAATGAAACTTGATTACTTTTTTTCTGGCAATACATCACTAAAACTAATGTCTTTAGATTAGTTCAAAGATGTTAAATTGGAATCTTCAGTTCTTAACAAACCTGATTGTAAGAATTAGTTAAATAACTTGTATATTACAAGTAGAGGTTGTTTTAAATATAGTAGAAAAAAATTAATTCAAAAGTTACCTCTTTGTAAAATTCCATGGCAATAATAGGTTCTTTTTCAAAGACATTTTCAAAATTAGCTGAAGTCTTTTTGAAATATGTGTTTACATGGTAAGTTTTTCTTCTAAAATACGTGTAATAGAGATTCTAGTCATTTGGTACACAATCACGGAAAAATGCTACTTTTTGTGTTGTGAACTGCATAGGTAAAAGTTAATGGCAGGATACTATTGTTGTAATTCTATCTGATTTGCTAACTAAGACTGCAGCAAGCTGCTATCTTAGTTATTTCAGGTGCTTTGAAAGAATTTTTAATATTAATGCATTAATTTACTTTACAATAATTAAGACAAATTTAAGGTGTTAACACTATGCTATTGGGCTTTTAACTGTCATATTCACTCTCTTGCATAATGGCAAGCTTTCTTGAGTGGGAGAGAAATAAGTGGAGGTATATACATAGGTGGCTGAGAATTTCAAATATCCCTAGATATGCTTGTAGGAATGTTGTATAAATGAATGTCTTCTAGTTTATGTGTTAGATCAGAGTAAAGGTCGTGAACAGTTGGCCTAAATTACTTTGGTGGTTGCTTTAGTGCTCTGCTTTAGCTGAGGAAAGTTGGCCCAATATTTATAATCCTACAAAATCAATAGAATTTAAAAATTGCTTCTGCTACAAAGAAAAAAAATGAACACTGTAATTTAGTTAAAACCGAAAATGTCAATGGCATTAGGACAATATTGCAGTTGAGGGATAACAATTACTTACCAAATTTTGCAAGGGAATAATTTTTTTTTTCAAGATTTTATTTATTTAGGGGTGTCTGGGTGGCTCAGTTGGTTGAGCGTCTGCCTTCGGCTCAGGTCATGATCTCAGGGTCCTGGGATCAAGCCCCACATCGGGCTCTCTGCTCAGTGGGGAGTCTGCTTCTCCCTCTCCCTCTGCCTGCTGCTCCCCACCCCCTGCTTGTGCTCTCTATCAAATAAATAAAATATTTTTTTAAAAAAATAGTTAAAAAAAATAAAAAAAAATAAAAAAATAAAAAAAATTATTTTTAAAGATTTATTTTTTGAGATAGAGAGAGAGAGGAGAGAGCACAAGCAGGGGGAGCAGCAGAGGGAGAGGGAGAAGCAGGCTCCCTGCTCCTGATGCAGGACTCGATCCCAGAACCCTGGGATCATGACCTGAGCTGAAGGTAGATGCTTAACCAACTGAGCCACCCAGGCGCCCAGCAAATAATTTTAATACCCTTAAAAGAATTGCATTAGGAAGTGTGTTTAAAATATTGTCATAGCTTTAGGTTGAGATCTAGGAGTCATATCTTTATGAATTTTAATGTCAACAATTTTTTTCTAACATCTCTTAGAAAGGAAGGATTATGATTACTAGGCAGAAAATAGGAGCAAGGGTTACACTTCCTGTTCCCAAGAGAAATGAACATGCATAGGAAATAAGAGAAAGAAAGACATTGTACTCCATTAATGACTATTGAGAAAAGATCAAGAGGACACAGGAATTCAGGTTAAGAAAATAGTTTGACGGAAAAGCACTACTAAAATATAAGTACAGCCCTACCTATAACCTTCCACAAAAATTACCAAAGCAAGCCTTAATTCATTGCTTATTTAATTGAATTAAAGTAAGCCATATTTTGTGTTAGTTACATATTGACCTGGGAAGAGAAATGAGCCTTTCACAGTCACAGTAGAACACTAGAGCCAAGAGCAGCTCCAGACTTCCACTGGCACATTAGGTAAAAATGACAATCTTTTGAACAACAAGAAAGGGCCATCTTTTTTTGTATAAAGTAGAGCAAAAATTAAATATGGAGGTTTGAAAAATATTTTAGCTTTGTCTCATCAACAAAGTATGACTTCAGTCTGAAAATGCATTCTCTTTAACTTATACAACCTAAAATTCTGGTTTCTTAAATGTTTTATTGAGAATTCTACATTTTCAAGCAATTATTGTCAAACATCAAAATTTTGCTATCAAATAAAGATATTTTCATGCCTTGTATTGTTTTCTATTTTCCATTAGAATTAAGAAATAAGCTACTGCTTATCCTAACTTGAAATTTGATGAGAAGTAGGTAATATGGCTAAAAAACAGGATCTGGAAAGCTTATGTTAAAGGAAGTATATTTGGGGGCGCCTGGGTGGCTCAGTCATTAAGCGTCTGCCTTCGGCTTGGGTCATGATCCCAGGGTCCTGGGATCGAGCCCCGCATTGGGCTCCCTGCTTGGCGGGAAGCCTGCTTCTCCCTCTCCCACTCCCCCTGCTTGTGTTCCCTCTCTAGCTGTCTCTCTCTCTCTGTCAAATGAATAAATAAAATCTTTAAAAAAAAAAGAAAGGAAGTATATTTGAAGTACTTTTGGCAACTGTCAGTAATTTGGGGTAAGTCACTTAACCTTGCAGACTCAAATTTTTATAAGTGTAAAATAGTGGCTTGGCCTCAAATTTAGATGTATGAGGTCTCTTCCAAATCAAATCTTCTTTACTAATTGAAGCTAATAATTCCACTTATATTCAGAATCAGAAGACTATCTCTCCTTGTTGGTTTAAAAATAATTGCTCAAAGGTGAATCACATTAATAAAGTGAAACATGACTATTGTTTGACCTAGTATTTTCCAAAATCCTTCATGAACATACTGATATGCTACTGTTCAGATATTTTGCCTTGTTCCTCTACTCTTTCTCAGTTTTTATCAGTGGGTATGTAACTTGATCTCATCAAGGTAGGATAGGTAAATTTTGAATATGTTAGATGCTACAGAATGAATATGTTGTGGAAAACACTGGTTTAGGGTACCACTTAGTAAAAGGGCATTCATGGGTATTTAATAAATGTTTCTCAATATCTTCGCCTTTGGATAGAAAAGTTAATTCTTTTACAAATTTATAGACGAGAGGAATCCAATTTTGTTGTGTTCTTACCTGGTCTTTGTACTTATGATTCTATGTATGAGGTCACATGCTAATTTTCATGACTAATTTTAAAGATTTGGGGTTAATATTTAGTTTGATTATTGAAATTACAAGAGATGAGTTTCAGATTGCATTTAAGATTGTTGATGGAATTAGCCTTCTTAGGGGAGTGATAATTTGCAATTCTTTATGGGGATGCAGTTATTATAGATCACTTTGAAGATAATTACTATGGGGAGATCACCGCTATGGTGAAACCCAATGCCAGTGAACTCACAAGGACCAATGGAGGGAGATGGGGCATCGCATCATTCACACAAGGTATTTAAAATATCAAAAGTTTGGTTGATCATAGTGGTATGTACAAATTTAAAGCATCTGCTTTTTATGTACTACTCTTGCTTGCTGGAGTGAGGAATGAAGTATGAGGACTTTTTTCTTGCTCTGTGCAAATGTAGAGAGATAGAAGTAGCCGAGAGAGCTGAGCTGGTCAGGAGGCCTGGATTCCAGTCCCACCTCTTTCATTTACTAGTCCTATATTCTGTCATTTGTAAGATAGGGATAGTAATATCTGACCTTCAAGTTGTATAACTGAAGAAAGCACGTTGAAAGTATAAAATTATCACTTTAAAATTATAAAGTATTATAATTGTGGGCAATGAAAATTTAGGTTATGCCACTGAAAAAAAATATGCTGTTCTATTTTTTCCTTTTTGGTGCACTTTTCTAGGTGAATGTGCCTCTTAGGAGCAATTGTCTGGGAGTGACTGGATTAAGCTTGGGCTGCACAGGCAGACTGTGCTCCCTGAAGGCCTTGCTCCCTGAAAGACTCAGAGCAGCTCAGCCAGCACGTCCAGAGTATGAAGCATGAAGTACATTTATTCTGCAAAAATGATAAGTAAATATAAAATAAAAAATTTCAAGGATTCCATTTTTAATAAATGCAACAACAAAATCAATGAAAACTAAAATCATATTCAGAGTAACACCTGCCACTATTTTTCACAGATCTTAACAGCACTTTGAAAAAGACATTTACCTGTTGATTTGAATTATCAGACATTTTAAATATATAGAGCAATTTTTTTTAAGTGGTGAAGCCAAGAATAAAAAAATAAAATCAATGACAGAAATTGGAACAAAATATACTGTATAAGAAGGTATTCGAAGCTTTGAATTTGAATTGAAAATGAGAAAATGGGAAGGTTATTCCAAGTTATTCCACAGTCCTGCTTGAGTCCTGAGAATACCTGTACCTCTGATAGTCTTGAGTTATCAGCAGTCACTTTCTCAGAGTCTTATGATGACGGACGTGGGGCTAATCAAAATTTCAAAGGGTTCTGAAAATCATATAAAAATTATACTGTCTGTACAAAAATGCATCAAGTGTTCAGGTTATATAATAAATAGATTTATAATAGAAGATAGCTAGGATTTTTAAGATTTATCTTTTACTTTTTCTGCATATATCAAACAACATTCTGCTTGTCATCTTGCCTCAATTTCATTCCATATAAGCTCTCAAAGGCAAGAAATTTACTTTAAATACAGTATATCAGTCATGAGTGTAGTATCTGGGGAAAAAAGCCCTATTTTATATAACCTTCCTGTGGCTCAATGCCATAATGTTTTTCTTCCCCAAATGTATGTTTAAAAACTATCACTTAGGAAAGGAAAAAATCTTTCTGTTGTGAATTTGTGTTAAAGAATACATCTTTTAAAAACAATAACATTTTGGGGCGCCTGGGTGGCTCAGTCGTTAAGCGTCTGCCTTCGGCTCAGGTCATGATCCCAGGGTCCTGGGATCGAGCCCTGCATCGGGCTCCCTGCTCCGCGGGAAGCCTGCTTCTCCCTCTCCCATTCCCCCTGCTTGTGTTCCCTCTCTCGTTGTGTCTCTGTCAAATAAATAAAATCTTTTAAAAACAATTTTTTTTCAGGTAAAATCTGATTTTTCTTTTTCTTCACCTCCACTCCCTTCCTTCTTCCCTTCACTGTTATCTTTACTTGGAGATTTATTTATTGCCCTGTATCAGGAGTAGTAAGGGACTGGCTCATTGATTCATTAGTTGATTAATTAATTTAACTTGTGTTTTGTAGGGGGAGTAAAGGATAAAATGTAATAGATTTTTGTTGTAGCTGTCAAAGTGCAATGGAACAGCAATATCCCATAAGGCCAGGAGATGGTGGTGTTGTCCATAAGAGTAGACATTTAGCTGTTTTTCTGCATTGTTCAAACTGTTTTAAAGCCCTATGTATTTTCAAAATCCACACAGAATCTAAACTTTTAAGATACCAAATTTTGGGTATTTTTTCCCAGTTTTTCTTTAAGAGGTTTTATGTATCTATATATCTATATCTATCCATTCTATCTATATCATATAAGGAATTAGACCTTTCTTCTCAAGGGTTTGGCACACATAGTGCATTTTTACAATGGGATTATGAACCTATAATTGATGTTACTTAAGGGGTTTTTTTGTATCTCTTGTAGTGAAATTATAATAAGATGACTAGGGAGAAGCTTTTTTCTCCCCTTTCAATTCCTCTTTTTAAAAACATCCTTTTGCTTTTCTCTCTTCTCCCCCACTACTGCTGTATTTACTGTGATATCTTAAGCATTTATAATAGACCCTTGTAATTTTTACTGCAAGATGCAATTGTTGAGTGTGAGATCTAATACTACACACGGAACTGCCTTACAAGTTTAATTGGTAGTTAAAAATTTCTTACTTGGTGGATACTTTCAGCTCTGTCAGGTTCTTACACAGGACTAGCCTCAGAGTGGAAAGTTACCAATTAAACTCATTTACCAATGAGTGATTATTTTATCTAAGAATTATACTGTATAATTTAATGAAGTCAGCGAGGCTCTGGGGAGTGATTTCTTTCTTTTATTCTATGGCTTATTGCCCTCAGTTCAGTGTTGCCACTGAGATATTAATTCCACATCGTCTGAACTTACTGGGTTAACAGAACTATGATGAGTGTGATCACTGGAGACGTTCTTAGTGAGGAGTTGTACAAACGTTACAAAATGAATCCGGAAGGACGCTGAAACTAATATCTACAAATTATTTACAACATGTTTGTATCCCAGGCCCTGATCTACGCGCTTGGGGGAAGTCAGTGCGCAAAACCCATAAAAAAAGTCCCTGTCCTCACGGGGCTTACAATGAAGATGGGAGGGCCCATTCAATAAATAATACGTTTAAGTAAATTATATGGTATATTGATGGCGATAGCTACCCCAAAAAGAGCAGGGAGGATCCGGGGGATGGTGTAGGGGCGAGGCCGGGCGTAGTACGAAGTCGGCGGGTCAGGAGAAACCGTGTGGAGGCTTGAACGAGACGCAGGACCCGCGCCCAGAGGGCTGTCCGATGGTGGGCGGGAGCAGGAGCGGTTTCACAGACATTTATTAGGAATTTGCTCCAGGCTGGGTTCGAGCTCCTAATAAGACTCCCAGCGAGCCAATTCCAGGGGCATCCAGGGCCAGTGGCCTCCCAGCTTGGCGGGGGATGGCTGCGGTCGGCGCGGTCAGCTTCGCGGCGAAGCGCACGCCCGACCTCCCGGTCGTGCGGACCCCTGGCGGGGCGGCTCCGCAGCCCCGGCACTGAGCGCGCGGCTGGCGCGGGCGCGGGGCGGGGCCGGCGGACGCCATCGCGTCGCTACGGGCTGGCGGCAGCGGGCGGCCTGGTCAGGGCTGCCGCGGCGTCCTCGCCGCTCTTCATTCGCCCACGGCCGCCGGGCCCTCGCCCAGTCCCCCACTTGGTCCCCCTCGGCGGCGCGCGCGGCCAGGTTGGGCGGGGCGGTTCCGGGGATGAGGAGGCGGTGGCGCGCCGAGACGATGCTCGGGAGCTGAAAATACGCCGGCACACGGCGCGGCGGCGGAGCGCTGCGCCGAGCCGCGGGATGGCTCAGCCGGCGGGCCCGGCAGGCGGCGGGGAGCCCCGAGCGGAGCCAGCGGGCGGCGAGGGGCCTCCGGGCCCCGGGGCGTCTGGCGGCGCCCCGGACGCGCTGAGCCTGGAGGAGATCCTGCGGCTCTACAACCAGCCCATCAACGAGGAGCAGGCGTGGGCCGTGTGCTACCAGTGCTGCGGGTCCCTGCGCGCCGCGGCCGCTGGCCACCGCCAGCCCCGTCGCCGCGTGCGCTCAGCCGCGCAGATCCGCGTCTGGAGGGACGGCGCCGTCACACTGGCGCCCGACGACGCGGGAGAGCCGCACCCAGCTGCGGGTGAGGCCGCCGACCTGCGCCCCCACGGAGAACCCTCGCCGCGGCCCCCTTTCACTCGCAGCCCCGGGCCGGGCCCTTCCGCCCCGCGACCTCCACCTCCCACAGGAGGACCCCCTGCGGCCCCTTTTTCTCCCTCGCATTCCTGGGCCCTGCCCTCCCGCCGCGCGACCCCCACCTCCGACAGGAGGACCCCCCCCAACGCGGCTCCCCTTTCCCCTCGCAGTCCCTGGGCCCTGCCCTTCCGCCCCGCGAACGCCCACCTCCCAAGGGAGACCCGGGAGGAGCCGGGCCTGGGGAGGGCGGGGGGCGGGGGGGGAGGTGGTGGTGCTGGCGCTGTGGTCTAGCGGGGCCCCACGGAGGTCGGAGCAGGGGGTGGGGGGCCGGCAGCGGCACAAAGGGGGATTGTGAAGGGAGCGTCCGGGCAGGCCTGCGCCCCGCAGTAGGGCCGCGGACCTGCCCAAGGTGCTGGTAATTGTACAGACTGTCATAGGAGAGCTGCCCGCGTCTTGTTTGGGAAATGGAGTGGGTTGGGTCCTTTTCATGATAAGCTATGTATACATACTTACGTGCCAGGGCTATTTACTTGGGATGTGGTAGGTGCTATGAAAGGTTCACGTGAGATCTCGTCAAGGATAGTTAATTCTGCTGTCAGGAAAATTATACCTTTCAGAATGAGTAGTCAGCTAATAGTATTTTTAAAAATTTGGCAACAAATTCTTTCGGTTTGGAAATATAAAAAGCCCCGAGGAAAATTGGGAGAAACAGGAGGAGACGAAATAATGATTTCTAGCTTCTGAAAGTTATAACTATTATTTACCTGCGTGTTAAAATTTGTTGTGATGGAAAAACAGGCTTGTCAAGTCAAAAGTTGACAGGATGTCAGATAAACCAGATAAAATGGATTTCAGTTTGGTTATTGTCTAACGTAAATTCTTCGAGATTATCACCTACACGTTATTATGTAGCTAGGGCTTACTCAGAGATTTAGTGATGATGATGAGGGGATTGATAATAGGTTTCTCCTATCAGTTTTTATAATTCAGTCTTTTGAGAGGCAAGTATATTAAAAACATAGAGAAATAATCCGCCCTCACTTTTAGAAAGTTGATGGAAGTGTCAAAATGCTTAAGGTGAAAGATGTAATTCATTAGTCAGTAAAATGACATTTAGTGCAAATCCTTATCTAAATTGATTAAAATAAAAAACATTCAAGATTTTAGTTATCAATTGTTTCACTTCCCCCAGAACATTAGAATGTGTGTGTTTTGGGTAAACACATTTTAGAACTTTCATTTACTTAAATCTATTCTTCATAATTCTCTTGAAATTATTTTATTTCAAATCGTTTTTAGTTTATTTGATGTGTTTATTGTATTTATTGTATTTATTTATTTATTTATTTTGACAGAGAGAGACACAGCAAGAGAGGGAACACAAGCAGGGGGAGTGGGAGAGGGAGAAGCAGGCTTCCTGCCCATGAGGGGCTCGATCCCAGGACCCTGGGATCATGACCTGAGCCAAAGGCTGATGCTTAACGACTGAGCCACCCAGGCGCCCCGATGTGTTTATTGTTTTTAAACTTGGACAATGTTAGTGGGAAATACTTGGTATTATAATTTACTTACAACCTATTAACATGATATGCCAAGATACATTTATTATAAAATATGGCAAAACCATGCCTTGGAATCTGGCATTTCAAGGGGAAAAATGGTTGTGTGCAACCCTCTTTAGAAGCAGCATTGGTAATGTTTGTTGACCTCTGGAAGAAACAAACAGGAGTTTACATTCTTTCTTCTGAACTTTATCCCAGAAGAATGTGGTTTAAGTTATATTTATGGACCTACTAGTAGTTTGTCAAAGACTCATGTATTCTGATGAGAGTCAAAAAAAAAAATCAGAATCTCATTTTGAAATCAATTATTATTGTTATTATTATTTTGTATCATTAGTGTGAGTGATACTATCTTGACCTCAATGTAATACTCTGTCTTTTTGGAGAGAATAGTAGTTTCCCTGCAGTAGCGGTAATGAATTTATAATCCATCCTCTTCTTCCTTAGTTTGGCTCATGATCTCGGCTACCAGTTGTTGAGAGAGCCCAACCAAAGTTGTTGATAGTCTTCAGCACTTTAGGCTTGATCGATTAAAAATCTTGAGGAAGTTCATACTAAAATGTTGCTTACGTTAGTTTATTTCCTCCTAGGATTTAAGAGTAGTTGCATGGTTACAGAAGGCAGTGTCTTCTGAACACTTAATCTTGATTCTTAAAAATGCTGAGTAATTTAGTACCGTGCACATGTATAAATTCTATTTTTAAGGAAAAATGGTAATCATGACGCCTCAATTCTAAGAAGTACTTTTTCACTGTAGGATGTTTAATAGGATTGTATGTTGATTGGCAACAACATACAATCCTATTTATATTTTCACACAGTTTATCCATTGATTTATTTCCAAATGGAGGTTTAGGGAAGTTAAGGGACTTGCTTAAATTCATAGTGGTGACTTTGAATCAAATCCAGGTCTTTTAACCTCTAGGCTTATAAACAGATTTGGTTTGAATTTGGGTCCTTATTCCTCCCCTTCCTAGCTGAGTGACCTTAAATAAGTTCCTTAACCTCCCTTAATTAATGAATTAGAGACACTTAAGCTCTGCATATACAATCACCCTGAGTCCGGCCTTCTCATCTGTAAAATGAGAATAGATCACTTTTTCACGCGAGAGGGTTTAAGGGAGACGATGCATGTAAAGTGACTAAAGCAAGGCTTGTTATGTAGCAGATATTCAGTAATTTTTAGTTTCCTTTCTCCCCTAATTCTGTGTCCTTTTGCACCACCATGGTGCCTGTGGTCCTGCTGTTCTGCATTTTTATTAAAAATTGGAACACAAAGGTTTGGGTCAGGGTTTCTCATTCTCATTTTTGGCTGAATAATTCAGTATGGTGTTGGCCTATGCCTGTGTAGGACGTTCAGCAGCATCCCACTGGATGCCAGTAACTACCCATCCCCTCCCTCAAGTCATGACAATCAAAAAAGTCCCTGGACATGGCCAAGTTTTCTCTGGGCAAAGTCATCCCCTGTTGAGAACCACAGGCCTAGCGGATGATGGGTGGTACACAGGATTGTGTTCAGTGTGGAGAATTGGATCCTGGCTGTAATCCTCGAGTGAGTGAATCTTTGCGCTGGCCACTCTTCCCTCTGCTCTTGAGTTGAATGAACAAGTGGTATTGCTCCCCTTAGTCCCATAGGAAGAAATAACCCCTCACATGCTTTCTTGACTTGTTTTGGGGGTAAACGTAGTAGTAATTGATTTTAGTTCTTGTTTACTTTTAACAGTGTTGCTACATCCAGAACGTTCATATTCACTTTGAATTAAATTAGACATACCTATAAGAGAAATAGGAAAATGATGAAAGATGTGGGAGGCATGGAAATGAGACCAAAATGGGAAGAAGACAATGAAGAACAAGCAGTTTTGTTTAGCATTCTGATATAATCTAGTGCCATATACTAACATCGCCATGAAAGCAGTATGATATAGGATTGAAGGAGATAAAGAAAAAGGAAAAAATTAGTTCTTTAGAGTATATCTTAAGAGTAAAAATGATTAAATTATGAAATAGGGTCTTAAGCAGCATATTTTATGAAGTATTTCTGTGATGACAGAAGGAAACATTGCTTAGAATCAAGAGGGCTTATGATTCTTCCTAGGTGTTTGACAACATTTTTATTTTCCCTAATGTTTATGTACATATAGTAAACCTTACTGTTTGATAAAAGTTTCTTATATGCAGGTTGATGCAGTTTTTGCTTTCACACATTTAATTAACAAGTTAAAGACACTCAGGCTCTGCATATACGGCCTGCTCTTTGTCACCAGAATGCCTAACTGGCATTTGGAACTCATTTTATTATACACGTTATTTAGGAAGTAGTCACTGATGGAATTTAGGTTATATTCCAGACCTTCGCAAGATTAGAACTTTTTTTTCCTGGGATGCCACAGAGAATTATTAATAACAATAGTATTAGAGCTTAGAACCATTGTATGGTCTCAACAGCCTCTTAGGCCTTAATACCCATCTGACAAAAATAACATTTCAGATTTTGATTTCAAAATCTTTGATGTATCTTTAATGTTAGATGTATAAAGAACATTTAAAAAATTATGACTGCATCTTGATTTAAAATAATCTTAGATTGGTAATAGGTTTTCCTGGGAGGAACAATGGAAGCCTGGGTGCATACTAATAAAGGCATCCCTTGGTATAGGGAACATTGGGCTTTGTTTGGGATTTGAAAAGAGGACATGATCAGTCAAGCTTCTCAGTAAGTTTCATGCTAATATGGTGGGAAAAATGGTCTTGAAATAATATCTATTTGATTTTAAAGAGAGAACAAATACTTGTGGAGAAGGTTGAAATAGCGAAAACATGTTTTAAAACATGAGTTCTTGTTCATTCTTGGTATAATTCTTGAGTGTTAACATCCTGATCATTAAATGAAAGGAATATTTGAGATTTATGTGTATGTGTCCAGGGTAGAGTTTGGGGGTGAATGATGGTATTAGGGGTTGGTGAGATGTCTCATCAGGTATAGTAATAGGTAAGAATTATTCCATTTGTACAATATCTCCCAATATGTTGGGCTAATTCAATTTTAAAAACATGCAGGGACGCCTGGGTGGCTCAGTCAGTTGAACGTCTGCCTTTGGTTCAGGTCATGATCTTGGGGTCCTGGGATCAAGCCCTGCATTGGACTCCCTGCTCAGTAGGGAGTCTGCTTCTCCTCTCTCTCTGCCCCTTCCCTCAGTTTGTGCTCTCTTCCTCTCCCTCTCAAATAAATAAATACAATCTTAAAAAAGAAAATGCATTGAGTTCCTACCATGTGCAAGCAGTGTTCAAGTTTCCATGAGTAATGTAAAGATAAATAGTTCTAGTCATCGAAGAAGAGAAAATAAAACATAAACACATCGATAAGTTTACCATGCAGCTAATGAAGCTTCAACTCTGAGCCCACTCATTTACATAGGTCTCTTATAGGCCCCTGCGCACAATATGTGCAGATGGTCATTTGCAAAATTAAGATATTTTAGCCATAATCAGTAAGATTGGTGTCACTGTTGACTCCAGTTTACCCTTCAGCGTACTTCTAGTTGTGTTGGGTTGTGTGGGAGTAGCCACAGACGTTTTTGGGAAAAATTTTGAAATAATGCTTTGTGGTTTATATCTGTTTTTCTGCCCTATGCAAAGGAAAACAGGGGAGTTTAGTCATATACAGATATGGGTATGTAAGTAAGTTGGGACTTTGTTGGGAAGCCCACAGTGTAGCCTCACCAAGAATTTTGACTCAGCTTTTGAAGAAAACAATCATTGATCTACCAAGGACTATATGTTGGTACGAGATGATGAGTCACGCTCTGCCTATTTTATTTGTAAGGTCAGAATCACTTTCCTGCATCATAAATTCTGTAAAATGGCAACAGTTCCCATCCCACTTTCATAATACTGTCATCAGAGCCATATTATGTTTTTCATTTGCCTCCTGTTGGCTAAGTAGAAAAAATAAACTATTCTCTTCCAGATATTTGTTTAAAATTATGAGGAAAATATTGCCAAATATAGTGGGTTTTTGGATTAACTTTTTATTTCGAGATAATTTTAGATTTACAGAAAAGTTGCAAAGTTAGCACAGAAATTCCTGTGTACTCTACCCAGTTCTCCTAATGTTAACATCTTATACTAGTGTGGTGTCTTTGTCAAAACTAAGAAGCCAGCATTGGCGCATTACTATTAACTCCAGACTTCATTTGGAACTATTAACTCTGGACTACTATTAACTCTGGACTTCATTTTTCTATTAATGGCCTTTTCCTGTTTTAGAATCCCATCCAGAATACCATATCGCATTTAGTCCTCATGTCTCCTTAGTCTCTTCTGGTCTGTTGTGATTTCTTACACTTTCCTTGTTTCCCCCGACTTGACAGTCTTGAGGGGTACTGGTCAGGGGTTTTGTAGACTGTCCTTCCATTTAGGTTTGCCTGACATTTTCTTGACTAGACTGGGGTTATGTGTTTGGGCAAGGAATTACCACTGAGGGGAAGGCTCCTCTCATCACATAGGATTGAGGCACATTATATCCACACAGCACCACTGGTGATGTGCACCTTTGTTTGCCAGGTTTCTCTGCCTAAAGAGTTACTGTTTTTACCTTTTTCTATACTCTGTTCTTTGGAAAGGAGTCACTAAGCCCAGCCTGCGTTGGAGAAGGGGGCCTCCTCCAGGGGGATGAATGACTATTATTATTACTATTTAATTTTATATTACTTAATTTTAATATAATTTTATATTACTGCGTAATATTATTTGGAATTCTTCTGTAAGGAAGATTTGTCCCTTCTCCCCCATTTACTTATTTATTTACATCATTCTGGCATCATGTATATTTTATACTTTGTTATTCATTACCATGTTATGTTTTTAGTCAGATTGTTCCAACTGTGGCCAGTGGGAGCTCCTTCAGGTTGGCTCCTCTGTCCCTCCTTTTTTTTTTTTTTTTCCGTTTTTTAAGATTTTATTTATTTGAGAGAGAGAGAGAATGAGAGAGAACACAAGCTGGGGGAGAAGCAGGGAGCCTGCTGCAGGTCTCCATCCCAGGGTCCTGGGATGACCTGAGCTGAAGGCAGCCACATAACCGCTTAACCGACTGAGCCAACCAGTCATCTCCTGTGTGCCTTTGACATGCAGCCATCCTTTTGTGTTTTTGAGCACATCTTCACTTTCTGGCACTACAAGATGTTTTAAGGCTTACGACATGTATTTTTCATCCCCGTCCTACAATCAGACATATCCCTAAGGAGCTCAGCACTGGTTATGCTTGTTGATACTGGGGTTGTTTTGTTTTTAATATGGAAGAAGAATTGAAATAATAAAAGGTTTACTTATTTTTGATGTTCAAACTTTGTTAGATTTATGAAGTATCTCTTTTTGGTATCTTGCTTATATTGGCATGCCTACCACTGTCTGTGTATTTGCTCATCCTTTCAGCAGTTATGTAATGAATACCTTAGAGCCAAGTTGAATAGAGAGGTTAAGAGAGAGCAGTCTGTACCCACTGTTTATCAGAAGGGAGAGGTACCTGGGAACAGAAGCCAGAGCAGCCAATATTGGGCTATCAATTTGGATATACTGGAGATGAGGGGAGGTCAGTGAAATGTGGCCTAGAGTCAAGTATGGATTGACTGAGGTATGTGGATGGTCAAGAACTGGTTTGGACAAATCCTGTGATCATTGGCCTTCCTCTTATAAGTCTTATGGATACTCTGGGCTAGTGGTGTCTGTCCTTAAAGCTGCAGCGGAACCATGCAGAATGTTGGCGATCAACCACATTTGAAATAGTTCCCCATTTTGTAAAAATACATCCTCATTACTGCTCTGCAGTACAGCATGTGGATAAAATACACTCTTGTGATATGCTCATAAAATGTCTTAACCAAGCAAACAGAAGAGATGAAAACTATCACTGGGCAAATGGTTTTTGGTTTTGGCTAAGTATTTCAAACTGTTGCATGGGATCATGAATACTTTAGGGACCAGAAAAATACTGATTTATATAAAGCCATGCAAATTAATTGAGAAAGCTAGTAATATTTTCCCTAATTCTAACTTCTGTGTAGTTACTTCTGAGTGGTAGAACAGGTAAGATTTGTTTATTCATTCATTGAATTTATTGGGCTTATCTGGTTCAGCCTTTGCCCTTCTCAGGTCAATATCTCACCGGCATTCTATTGATTTTTAAATGTATGAAGGATAGACATTCCATGACACCCTGTTCTGTTTTGCTGCTGGTATTGCCCTCATCATACAAAGAAAATACATTAAGAAAATGTCCTATCAAATTTTTAAGCAATTTAAGCAAATTTCAACTAGTTGTG
This sequence comes from Phoca vitulina, assembly GCF_004348235.1. Taxonomy (NCBI): domain Eukaryota; kingdom Metazoa; phylum Chordata; class Mammalia; order Carnivora; family Phocidae; genus Phoca; species Phoca vitulina. Next base: position 803,218 of record NW_022589842.1, read on the forward strand.
TAGGAGTCCAATAGTATTTTTTTGTTTAAGCACATTTCATCTAGTTGCATGAGAGTTCAATAGGTTTTTTTGTTTCAGTGATGATAGCCTGGTAATGAAATGTTGGTAGGATCTCTTAAACATTTTTGGGGGGTATGTTGTATTAATTCAATCTTTGGCCACTTTTCTTCTAAAAAAAATAATTTCTTTTGACATTTCCTTCTCAAAACTTATTTCTTGGACTTCCCCGGTTTTTTCACAAGTTTTTCCTTTTTTTGGAAGTTCAGCATACATACAGGAAAGTGCACAAATCATTAATGATACAACCATGTAAACACCAACCTGATTGAGGACAAAGGAGCATTACAAGTAGCCTACAAGTCTTCCACATATATAATCATTGTCTTAGTTTTTATCACCACGGATTGGGCTTGCTTGTTTGTAAACTTTGTATGTATAGAATCTTATAATATGTGTTTGTTGTGTCTGCCTTCTTTTGTTTAAAATTATGTTTGTGAGATAAACTACTTGTTATTGCATCTAGCATTAATTTGTTTTCATTGCTATATGGTATTCAATTGTATGAAAATACCAAAATTCGTTTACCCAGCCTGCTGTGGATGGTCATATGAAATGTTTGGAGTTTTAGCTATTATTTTAAATAATACCACTATAAACTCTCTTGAATATATGTATGCACTTCTGGTAGGTATATATCTAGTAAAATTGCTGGATTGTTGCCCATGTGTCTCTTAAGTTTCAGTAGATATTGCCAAGTAGTTTTCCAAAGTGGTTTTTCAGGTTACCTTTCTTATTAGCAATGTGTCTGTTGTACCACATCCACTGTACTATTTGGGAATGTAATTAAAAAAAAGAAAAGTTTACCTATTTTGGCAGGTATGTTATGGTACATCTTTCATAATGGCTTTGAGTTGCATTTATCTGATGGCTAATCATGTTGAATGCCTTTTCATAGTTTTATTGGCCATATCATCTCTTTTGTGAAATTCCTGTTCAGGTCTTTTGACTATTTGTCTAGTATTTTTTTTCTTTCTTTCTTTTTTTAATAACATAATATATTATTTGTTTCAGGGGTACAGGTCTGTAATTCATCAGTCTTAACACACAGCGCTCACCACAACACATACCCTCCCCAATGTCCATCACCCAGCCACCCCCTTCCCCCACCCCCTCCCCTCCAGCAACCCTCAGTAGTATTTTTTTCTTATAAAACATAAATGTTATCATTTTAACCATTTAATTAAAGGCATTGATTACATTCACAATGTTGTACGACCATCACCACTATTTCCAAAATTTTTCATCACACAAACAGAAACTCTGTACCCATTAAGCAGTAACTGCCCATTCTCAATTTCCCCCAGGCCCTGGTAACCTCTAATCAATTTATATTTTTTGTCTTTTCTTATTATTATATGTTACGATTTTTATATATTCTTATACAAGCCATTTGCCAGTTATATATGTTATAGATATCTTCTCCCAACTCTGTAGCTTTCCTTTTCATGTTAATGGTATGTTTTGATGAATAGAAGTTTTGATACATCACATTTTTATTATCATTGGATTCAAATATCTTTCTGATTTTCTTTGTTATTTCTTCTTTGATTCATGCATTATTCTGTCAATTTTTACTTATATATGGAGGCTATATTGTTAGGTGCATACCCATTTAAGGTTATAATATCTTCATGGTGGTTTTACCCTTTTATCAATGTGGCTATAGTTGACATGTATATGGTTACACCAGCTTTCCTTTTTTTTTTTTTTAAAAAACACCAGATTTGTTTGATTAATCTTTGCATGGTATATTCCTTCCCATAATTTTACTTTCAAGTTTTTAGCATTCTTACATTTAAGGTGTGTCTTTTACAAGCAGGATATAGTTTGGATTTGTTGTTTATGTAATATAATGATCATTAATTTTAAATTGGATTCCTTACTCTGTTTACATTTAATATAATTACTTGGGTTTGAAAATATACCATCTTACTATCTGCTTTCTATTTGTCCCACCAGGTCTGTATTCATTTTCTCTCCCTTACCTTCTTTTTCGTTAAGAATTTTTTTAATTGCTAAAATTTTCTCCTTCATTAGCTGGCTTACTGTACATTCCTTTACTATTCTTTTAGTAGTTACTTTACAACATGCATTGTTGAATTTTTATTAAAGTCTATATAAATTACTTACTGTATTACTCTCCAGACAATGCAAAGATCATAGAACATTCTAACTTCTTGTATCTCCTTCTGTTGTTGTATGATTGTTGATGTGTATTTTAGTTTATCATAGATTTTAAATATAAGACAATATTTTTGTACAATTTAATATTCATTTAGATTTTCCACATATTTGCCCTTTCCATGCTCTGTGTTTCTTTCTGCATTACTTTCTTTTGGGATCCATTTTCCTCCTGCCTGAAGAACTCCTTTAGTATTTACTTTAGTGCAGGCCTGCCACTGTTAAATTCACCCAGAATTCAGTAAAAAAAATGGCTAAATTCATTCAGTCAAAAAAAAAAAGGAAAGCTGGTGTAACCCTATACATGTCAACTATAGCCACATTGATAAAAGGATAAAACCACCATGAAGATATTATAACCTTAAATGGGCATGCACCTAATTAATTAATTAATTTGTAGAGGGCGAGAGAGGTGGGGACGAGGGACAGAGGGAGAGGGAGAGAGAATCTTAAGTAGGCTCCACGCCCAGCACAGAGCCCGATGTGGGGCTCCATCTCCTGACCCTGAGATCATGACCTGAGGTGAAATCAAGAGTTAGACACCTAATCGACTGAGCCACCCAGGTGCCCCGATTTTGTTTTCCTTTTAACAACAAATTTTAATTAAGATGTAACTCATAGAAAAGTGCATAAATGATGAATTTTCACAATGTGAATACACTCATGTAACCAGAATACAGATCAAGGAACAGAATGTTATTAGCATCCCAGCAGGCCTGTTTGTGAACACTTTCAGTCACCAACCACCACTAAGTCACCACCAAGTCACCACTATCATGACTTTTTTTTTTTTTTAAGATTTTATTTATTTATTTGACAGAGAGACACAGCGAGACAGGGAGCACAAGCAGGGGGAGTAGGAGAGGGAGAAGCAGGCTTCCCGCAGAGCAGGGAGCCCGATGCAGGGCTCGATCCCAGGACCCTGGGATCATGACCTGAGCTGAAGGCAGACGCTTAATGACTGAGCCACCCAGGCACCCCTATCATGACTTCTAACACCATAAGTTTTGCCTATATTTGAACTTAGGTGTATAGAATCAAGTAGTATTATACTACCTAATGTCTTAACTTTTTTTCTCTGAACTTTGTGAGATTGATCCATATTGTTGCATATAGTTGTAGTTTGTTCATTCACATTTTAGTATCATATTCCCTTGTATGAATATACCATAATTTATCCATGGATGTTTGATTTTTTGGATCTTACATTTGGGTATTCAGGTATTGGGAATTATGGATAATGCTGTTGTGAACATTAGTAAGCATGTTTTTGGTGAACAAATGTAGCATTTGTGTTGAGTATATACCAGAAAGTGGAATTGCTAGTTCATAGTGTATGGGTATTTTCAGTATTAGTAGGTACTGCCAAAAGTTTTCCATAATGATTGCACCTCACAAACTTTATTTTCTTTTTTAATTTAAATTTTTTAAAAGTTTTTGTTTAATTCTAGTTAACATACAGTGTTACATTAGTTTCAGGTGTACAAATAGTGATTCAGCATTTCCATATATTACCTGGCGCTCATCAGGACAAGTGCACTCCTCAATCCCCATCACCTATTTAACTTATTTCCCCACCCATCTCCCCTCTGGTAACCATCCATTTGTTCTCTATAATTAAGTTTGTTTTTGGATTTGTGTCTCTCTCTTTTTTTCCTCTTTGCTCATTTGTTTCTTAAATTCCACATATGAGTGAAATCATATGATATTTGTCTTTCTCTGACTGAGTTATTTTGCATAGCATTATACTCTCTAGCTCCATCCATGTCATTCCAAATGGCAAGATTTCATTCTTTTTCATGGCTCAGTGATATTCCATAATATATATATTATATATTTTTATATATTATATATATATATAAATACACACACACACCACTTTTTTTTTATCCATTCATCAATTGATGGACACAGAACTGCTTCCATATCTTGGCTATTGTAGATAATGCTGCTGTAAACATAGTGGTGTGTATCCCTTTGAATTAATTTTTTGTATTTTTGGGGTAAATACCAGTAGTGTGATTTACAGGTGATAGGGTAGTTCCATTTTTAACTTTTTGAGGAACCTCCACACTGTTTTCCACAGTGGCTGTACCAGTTTGCATTCTCACCAACAGTGCACAATTGTTTCTTTTTCTCCACATCCTCGCCAACACCTGTTGTTTCTTGTGTTCTTGATTTTAGCCATTCTGACAGGTGTGAGGTGGGACTACCTCATTGTAGTTTTGATTTGCATTTCCCTTATGCACCTCACAAACTTTAAAACATTAAAACCAATCTGGGACATTGGTATAAATTTAATAAGGATTTGACTAGTGTCGTGTATATGGAAAGTCTATATCCCTAATAATAGTGGGATTTGTGGGTCCATATTTAACTTCTGAAAACTAACTCAGATCTTTTTGTGCTACTTATGCGAATGCATTTTTAAAAATTTGGGTCTGTTGTCTTTTTCCCTCATACTTCCCATTTTCTTCATGGCCTAGTCTAACTGAAGGCCAAATTTATATCTAGTATACTCTTTAATACCTTGTATTCTTGAGAGATAAAGATGTATATAGACATAGCTGATGAGTAGTGGTAGAATGCCGCACTAACAGTCACCACGGGTTGTCGGTTCTGGGCTTGGCCGTTTCTTCCTGGATTTTAGTGATAATACTGTATTAGAGGAATCTCCCATTACACCATTTCATTTATTCATTCCACCAGCACATGAGTGCCTTCAAAGTGCACTGTACTAGATTTGAAGACACAAAGAAAAAGTGCACCCATACCTTCAAGAAGATCACAGGTACATAAGCTAACACTTACAGTATAGTTGCAGTAATTCTAAAGTAATAGAGACATGTACAGAAAACTGTGTGAGCCCAAGGGTGAGGGCGACTGACTGCTGGTATGATATAGGGCAGGTTTCGCAAAAGAGACCGATTTTCTGGAGAGGCTTTGAAGGATGAGCAGTGGGATAGAAGGAAGACACTTAGGCAGAAGCAGAAATGTGGAAAACTATTCCAAGAACAGTAGTACGTGGATCGTAGAATGGCATTTGTGCTGACGCCCACTTCCCCATACCAAAAGCAGACACTGTTAGATCAGTCATTGCATTTTTGCTGCTAAATTTATAAGCAGCTTTAGAGTTCTCAGCTGTGCTTCAGGCAGCCACTACCAATGATTTGTGGAGTTGGCACGTGAGGTTGAACCTGTTTGTCTTCTTTGCAGTGGGCGTCCACTGTGCCTGGAGCATAGGATGTGCGGGGGCGCGGTGGAGAATGAGACAGGCTAGAAACGTATGTTGACTGGGACCAGGTTATGAAGGACATTTTTGTGCCGTACTGTTGAGTTTGTATTTATAGCCTGTATAGGCAATGGAGAGCCGTATAAGCTTTTAAGCAGGAAAATGCTTACAAGCAGATTTCTCTTTTGGGAAAGATGACTATGGGAGTTTTGGAGAAGGTGGATTGAATTGGGTAAAAACAAGGGCAGAGATACCAGTAGGCATTTCATACTATCGTTAGATCTTAGTAGCCTTTAAGTTGCCTAACCAGTTGGGAGTATTATGGCTCCTCAGATAGGAGATGTTGGAGGTCTGAATGAGGGCAGTAGAAATGGGGAGAAAGAGTCAGGTTGAGAATGATCTAGGAAATAGTACAGGACATGGCCCTTTAGGTTTTGGTATGGGGGTGAGAAAGAGGAAGGACTCTTGGAAGGCTCTCAGACTTCCCACCTGGGTGCCTGGCTGCTGGGAAGGCAGGAGAGGCAGCATAGGGTGGGAAGATGATGACTTATACTTGTTAGAAATTAAATTGGCCTGGAAAAAATATTTTTCCAGTGGAGTCATATTTATTCCTAACAAGTTCCTTTGCTCTTCCAGAAGGTTGCAGATCACCTGTTGAACGTCACATGGTAACACAGATATAAGATATAAGAGTAGGCAGCAGAAGGTGTGGTTTTAATTCTCAGCTCTGACGCTTGTTATTGTAACATACTGGGGTAAGTGAATATGGGTGGCAGTTACGGTGCTATAACTAAAGGCACTTGTGTTCAGAGATAGAAGTACCTGAGATACCTTGCTGGAAGGGTTCTGTTGGCTAGGATGGTCTCCTTCATGATCAGATGCCAGAGTGGGAGAGGAGATTCTAAGGAGAATAACACAGTGACACTTATGAAATACATGAAAACCAGAATTTATTTGCTGGGAAATACAAAACTGTTTAGAATTGGCACTTGCTACTAGACCTCTTTTTAGGATTTGGATTGGGGAAGTTCCCCTCCAAGTTCTCCTTATTCTTGAATAAAGTGGTAGAGTGCTGTGTGATCTCAGTGTATTTTTGAGGTCTCATGAAATTTAAGCAATTAGTGTTTGAATTAATATCACTAGGGAAAAATTTTATTGCAAGTCCACACTGTTTACAAAAAGAACCACAACTTCCATCATCCCGTCCTCTAACACAGGAGTGTCAGGAATGTGGCTTCTGCATTGTCACTCCCTTCTGTTCCCATGGCTAAATGGCCATGGGTGCCTCCCACCCCATACTTGCCCTCACAGCTCTTTTGAGGATAGCATTCTAGACTGTCACTGTCATTTAGTTTGAATTGGCACAAGAGATGAAACCTTTTTGCTATACAAGTTTTGAGTGTTGCCATATTACATAAAATAGGCAAAAGTAATACTTGAGTTTTATTGAAAATAGTTATGCTGAAATTATTTTTTAGTGGAAAATACTTGGTATTTAATGATATTTGTTCTGTGAGATGATATAAAGTTTGGTTAATTGAGGTTGCTGAATAGGAAGAAAAAAATAATACTAATAATTAAGAAAACATATTTTTTATATGTTTTATATGAACCCCATGTGGGGCTCAAACTCACAACCCCAAGATCAAGAGTCACATGCTTCTTTGACAGAGCCAGCCGGGCACCCCAAGAAAACATATTTTTAAAACTTTCATTTCACAACAAGATCAGTTACAAATTGGCCACTCTAGTACCATGGAATAAGTTGGAAGGGTTTGGGGTCTGGGCCAAACTTCTCCAAGATTGGGGGTGGCCATGACGGTGGTGAGGCCTACCCTCATGGAGGGCTGGAAATCAGGGGTGTTTGGTACAGCAGCCAGGCCCCAAGAAATCCACTCATCTGATGAGCAAGCAGAGCCAGAAAGGGCAGACAGTAGCTGCAGATAAGAGCCAGTAAGTGGTCTCTGCTGGGGAAGTCTGGTAGTTGGTTTTAGCCACTGATAGGAGGTCCAAGGGCTAGACTTTAGTCCCGAGGAAAGTGACTGGCAATAAGAAGCCATGTTTTTTGGGACACCTGGGTGGCTCAGTTGGTTAAGAGTCCGAGTCTTGATTTTGGCTCAGGTCATGATCTCAAGTTTGTGAGATCGATCCCCTGCATCAGGCTCTGAGCTGCTGGGCTTGGAGCCTGCTTGGGATTCTCTCCCTCTCCCTCTGCACTCCCCCACCCCCCAAAAATTTTAATCCACTTTTCACCAGCTCTTCAAAAAAATGTGATGTCTTTATGCCTCTACAGTTCTTTAAAATAATAAGATTATGGTCCAGATCCTACAAAATGTGATTAAATGTATTGTTCATATTGATTAGTCAGGGATTCTTTGTTCTATTAAGACGGCATTAAGCTCACATAGACAGCATATTTTTTTTCTTTACCCACATTTATTAGTCATGAGCGGTGGACAAGTAAACCAAAGTGGTACTTAGAAAGTTTGTTTTTAGGGACACCTAGGTGGCTCAGTTGGCTAAGCATCTGCCTTCGACTCATGTCACAATCCCAGGGTCCTGGGATCGAGTCCCGCCTTGGGCTCTTCTCCCTTTCCCTCTCCCCCCCCCCCCCCCCCAGCTCATGGTCCCTCTCTCACTCTCTCTCAAATAAATAAATAAAATTTTTAAACAAGAAAGTTTGTTTTTAAAATTCCCAAACTTTCCCCACTAGTGCTGACCCTGTGCTTCACTTTTGGGCATCCATTGCTTCCTAGTCTTTCCCTTACTGAGCTAGGAGAGAATGTAGGACAGTTGGGTGGGTCAGCAGCCTGGGTAACTGGTCACAGTTCTTTGACCTTCAGTGAGTCATTTATTCTCTAGAGCTTGAGCCTCCTCAGCTGTAAAAATGAAGGTTTTATACCAGGGTTACAATATGTTTGATCTATATAGAGCAAGTATTGATTAACTATAAGTATTAATGAGATATTTCATTAACAATTTTCTTAGAGTTTAAAAGAGCATTGTGGGGTTTGGTTTGAATGGGATGTTATTTCTAGAAATGGTCAGGGTAGTTTGGATGGATGCCTTTTGTCCTTAATACATTTCTGGCAGAGGTGTTTGGAATAGTTCCACTGCTCATAGCATTTCCCTTAATGTTGGTGTCTTGTAAAAATAGAAATGAAGTTTTCAGCAAGAGATGTTCAAGGTAGGGAGATGAAAAATTATAATAACCAGAATCATTCTTAGAGTGCTGTCAGTTTTGGAGGGAGCACTTGGGAGGTAAGATAAGACCCTCAAGGGTGTGCGCTGGCAGTAAAAGGCGACCACTAAGCTACCCTGAGGAGACAAGCAGGAGGGAGATGGTGAGGGGATGCAGGGAGAACAGGGAAGGGTGAGGGCTGGAATGCCTCCCTGTGAGTCTCATAGCTTCAGGAAAGTTTAACAAATGTAGGAAGGGTCAGCTGCGTTCTCTTCAGGTTGACACTGCGTGCAGACACAGGAGACCCCTAGAACTTACAGAGATTGGGTGGCGGGCTTTGCACCTACAGGCCAGGGCATGGGTGAGGGCTTGTTAAATTATATAGGTATCTAAGGGGCCAAGTGATCTGTTGACTTACAGCTTTTTGGGTTTGGGAGATAAGGGTCTTTTGGCTTATTTTCTCCTTGGAGAGAAGGCTCAAAGACTTAAATGGTAATAGAGCTAATATTAAGTGCTTATACTCAGTGACAGGCAGTGAGTTGAGCAGTTTTCTTGGATTATTTCTTTTGATCCTCACAACAATTCTATGAGATAGGTACTCTTCTTTTTTAAACATTATATATATATGTGTGTGTGTATATATATATATATTTATTTATTTATTTTTAAAGATTTTATTTATTTGACAGAGAGAGAGAGAGCACAAGCAGGGGGGAGCGGCAGGCAGAGGAAGAAGCAGGCTCCCCACTGAGCAGAGAGCCCCACGCGGGGCTCCATCCCAGGACCCTGGGATCAAGACCTGAGCCGAAGGCAGACGCTTCACCGACTGAACCACCCAGGCACCACATAAAGATTATTTATTTGAGAGAGAGCATGGTGGGGAGGGGCAGAAGGAGAAGGCAGAGCAGGCTCCCCACTGATCAGGGAGCCCAACAACTTCAGACTCAATCTCAGGACCCTGGTATCATGACCTGAGCCAAAGGCAGACGCTTAACCAACTGAGCTATCCAGGCGCCCCAAGACAGGTACTCTTCTTAGCCTCTGCCTTACATATGGAAGACTGATGTGTAGAGGCCTTAAATTTAGCCAGTAACCTACCTGGGATTCAAGCCCCAGGAGTCTGGCCTGGAACCCTTGTTCTTAATCACTGTGTTTTATTGCCTTGTGCCGGGAGGGGGGGTAGTTCTTACTCTGGGACATTCTGCATGGGATTAGACTGTACACAGGGTAGCCTGGGGGTTGTGTTTGGGATGATGAGAGCATGTCATATTGCTTTGACCTTTTCATGGTCTGTGTATTCATACCCTGTACCAGATCACTATTAATGTCGTGGTTAAAACAACACAAAATTATTACCTTAAAGTTCTGGTGGTTAGAAGTCTGAAAATGGGTCTTGTGGGCTAAAATCAAGCTATTTGCAGGGCTCTATTCCTTCTGGATGCTGCAGGGGAGAATCTGGTCCTTTCCTCTTCCAGCTTCTAGAGACTGTCCACATTCCTTGCCTTGTGTCCCCCTTCTTGCATTCACATGGCTCCAGTCTTTGCATCCATCATAACAGCTCCTTGGACTCTCCTGTCTCTCATAAAGCTCCTTGTGGTTACATTGGTTCCGCCTGGATAATCTAGCATAATCTCCCCATCTCTAGAGCCTTAACTTAATCACAGCTACAAAATCACTTTGCCATGTAAAGTATTCACAGGTTCTGCAGACTTTATAGTCTTTTTATTTATGAGTTGATTATAGAGATTGCCATTTCAAGCTTTCTTATTTTCAGTTTTGAGTAATAACTGATGAAACTTCACTTCACCACCCCAGCCTGAGCCATTGCTGAGCTCCATCTGTTTGACCGATGAGTGTCATCATCCTGGGCACCATCAGATAAGGAGTTTGGGGGAAGGTATGTGTGAGGAACGTCTGCAGAGAGGTATAAAGTAAAAGGTAGTGGCTTTTAAAGATCTTAATGAAGTGTAAAAATGAGTGGAATTTTATGATTTTTCATATGATTTAGCTGCTTTTTCATTTCAAAATTGGTATCCCTTTTATATGGTTGTAATCCTAGTAAACATATTTTGCTATGCCAGTTTTCCTTAGGACTCTATTTTAGTTTATCTATATCTCTTGTCTTTCCACAGGGTTAATAGTGGTAAGCTTAGCTACCATTTGCTGAGCCCCTCCCTGCAGGAGGCATCATGCAGAGCCCTTCAAAACATTTTGTTTTTCATCTAATTTTCACATAAGCCTCATGAGGTAGATATTATTCCCTTTTCTTGTAGATGAGAAAGTGGGAAACTCTGGGAAGGATTTTACTTTAAAGTCACATCACACAGTTAAGTATGGAAGTGAGATTCGAATCCAGGACTGCACAAGTCTAAAGGCTTGCTCTTGCTCTTCTGCTTCACTGCCTTCCCAGGGCAGCTATGCGAAAGGCTTACTTAAATTCTTGCTTAAACATCAACTGTTGTGAAGAAGAAAATACATTAGCACAGGGCCATTGTGGCAGTGGAACATTAAATTGTATTCCATTCTTCCTGACAGGCAGTCCAGGAAGAGGAACTTGATGAACACACAGTCTTTGGTTAGCAAGTATACCAATTTTCTCCCATGTCTAAATCCTAAATTTCTGTTAATCTTTGAGCAGCTTTACTAGTGAAATGCTATGGCATAGAGGATAATGATTTGATCATTTAACAACCAAAGTAGAAGTATCCCTTATATGGCTGTTTCTTGTGTCAAATGTATAACATTTTTTTTCGTTAAAAATATAACTTGGCAAAAATGATTTTGTTGGGGGAGATGGGTGTAAGCTAAAGACTGCGCAGTTTCAGTGTCCTAACTTTTCACACTGAAACATCTGGTCATGGATTCTGAGCCCTCAGTGGCCACAGTGTTTAAGAAACCCAGGTGTGATTAGGCTGCAGGGATTATTTTATTGCTAAATTTTGGCCTGTTTAAAACTGTACTCTTTTTCTCTAGTATTCATATAAAAGCTGTCCAGAAAGTGTACCTAATATATACTTGTCTCTTAAAGACTATTAGAGCTCTTTTTTTTTTTAAATTTATCTTTATTTATTTAAGTAATCTCTACCCCCAACATGGGGCTCAAACTCACGACCCTGAGATCAAGAGTCACACGCTCTTCCAACTGAGCCAGCTGGGTGCCCCCAGAGTATTAGAGTTCTTAAACGTATGCTTGATGTTAATCGGTTTTGATTAAGTCTTTGAGAATAATGTTCCTGAAAACATGGCACTTGTTCAGGGTATCATTCTTTCCTTCTCACCCTGCTCTACCCCCAGTCCAATCCATTACCTGTTAATTCTGCTTCTGAATTATATCTTAATTTTCTACTTTTCTTCCTGGTCACTGCCACCACCTGGGCTGGCTGTCCTCCATGTTTGCTGCCCCGCCCCCACCCCCCTGTTGCTATCCAGGACAGTGGGGCTGTCCACCCTCCATGTTTTCACCTTGACCCTCTCCACAGAGCAGGACCAACCTGGAAACCCACCTTGAATCAGCTCATGCCCTTGCTTAATGTTAACGTCCAGTAGCTTCCCATTGTACTTAACATCAAACCTAACTAAACTTCTTACACTGTCCTGAAAGGCCTGTGTGATCTGCCCCTGCCTGTCTTTCCAAATGCATTTTATGCTACCCACCTACCAAACACTTCCAGAGCCTTACCACAGGCTGCCTCCTGGTTCTGGGACAGGTTCTTCCCTCAGCCCTGCAGTTAGCTGCTACCCAACTTCACAGTCTCTATTTAAATGTCATCTTCTCAAGGAGTCATGCCTTACTATTCTAAATTGGATCATTTCTGTTATTTTCTCTCTCCCTTTTCTGTCCTTAATAGCATTTATTACCAGTTGTAATTAATTTTATTTGATTGCTTCTTTGGGTCTGTGTTCACTAAGATATAAGCCCTAGGGAGCAAGGACTATGTGTAGCTTGTTTGCTGCTGTATCATCAGTATTTTAGTATTTAGTAGGTGTTCAGCATATATTTATTGAATGAATGAGAGGGGCAGAGGCAAACTGCCAGGAGGACAGGGTGTATCTACTGAATGCTCAGCTCATGAAAAAATAACATACTTTCACAGGATCAGATGGACCCAATCATTGCCCGTAGTTTGCTCACATGGGAGAAATTTGGAGAATAAATCTGAGAGCTGTTTATTTATTGTAAAGATTATAGGGGTTCTGTGTCTTTCTGGCAGGCATGTTTGCCTTCTGCTTATTCAGCTAATTTGAATCATTTTGATAATGTGACTATGTGACAGACAGTTCAGCTGTATGCTGAGGTTTCTACCACCGTAATTTAAAAGTATTATACATCTACATGAGCACCTTAAATTTTTTCTGAAACTGTGCCTTAATTTCCACCATAGTTGTGTGGTCTGTCAGATTTTGTGATTCCACTGGACTGAGGCCATTTCAGAGAGTGTGTGGTGTGAGGCCTAACCCTGAACAGCCAAGGTTATGAGTGGGTCTACCAAGACGTGTTCACTGAAATGGTCTCTCTGGTAACAATGAGCAGACTTTTGAATGAAAGTGTCTGATTATCAGCATTTAGGATTTAAAATGTCTTCGTTATCTTAGTTGAGGTGTTCTTTATGACATTTTACATTAGGAATAGTTCATTATTTATTTATTTATTTTTTTTTTTTTTTAAAGATTTTATTTATTTATTTGACAGAGAGAGAGCGCGAGAGAGGGAACACAAGCAGGGGGAGTGGGAGAGGGAGAAGCAGGCTTCCTGTGGAGCAGGGAGCCCGATGCGGGGCTCGATCCCAGGACCCTGGGATCATGACCTGAGCCGAAGGCAGACGCTTAATGACTGAGCCACCCAGGCACCCAGGAATAGTTCATTTTTTAAAGCCATTTTATTTTATTTTTTCATTTTTTAAGATTTTATTTATTTATTTGTCAGAGAAAGAGAGAGCACAAGCAGAGGGAGTGGCGGGCAGAGGGAGAGGGAGAAACAGGCTCCCTGCTGAGCAAGGAGCCTGATGCGGACCCAATCCCAGGACCCAGGGATCACGACCTGAGCCAAAGCCAGACACTTAACCGACTGAGGCACCCAGGCATCCCTTAAAGCCATTTTATATCAGTTTATAGGAAGACTGGTTTTTGTATTTCCTAGGACATGAGGGAACTTGTCTAGTAAATCTTAAGAGCAGATTGGATATTTCAGAATGAGTTAAAAAGAAGGGCCTAAAAAACACAGCCTTGATTCTTCCAGCATTATTAAAATGCCCATTCTTTTTGGGAAACACCGAGCTGAAGTTTTGGCTTGCTGTGCAAATCATCCTTCTTCCTAATGTATAAGTATGTTAATAATATTGGAGTATTTTGAAACTTAATGTTTAAATATCATTCCAAATATTTCCTTTTATTTTGCATTGTCAGATAGTTAATCTAACCTTTTAATTAACAATAAATCAGTAAAGTTGTTAGTCTTATTGAAAGAACTAATGCACTGCATTTAATAATCTGAAACCTTGGTTAGGCCTACCATTGGCTTAGTTTACTCGACTTGTAAAAGTGAAGTCCTAGGATTCTAGGTTTTAGAGGGATTCCTTAGGTTTGGCTCCGGAAAGGTGGTAACCTTTAAAGAAGGACTCAACAGTTGTCAAATGAAAATTTCTTGGTTGCCATATTGGCAGTTTCCAACTGCTAAATCAAGGAGTACATTTCCCCCATTTCTCCAGAAGCAGTATTATAATGGGTAGATTGCTGTGATAGCACCTCCGCAGTCCCTTTCCCTAACCCCACTGGTCCCTGCACACGGGAATGGCGGACAGGAGAACAAAACCACACCAGTGCGCATGACAAGGATCAGGAGGCTTGGAGTCTGTTCTTAGCTCTGTCATTTTGTGCAAGTCATTTGACTCGTCAGGCTCAGATTACTCATCTATAAAACGAATGGATTGGGCAGGATCATTTCCAAGGTTCCTTTAAGCTCTGCTGTCTTGTAATTGGGATTTTCTAATTCCTGCATCAGAGTCTGGGCAGGGATTTGGATGGCAGAGTAGTGTAGGTGGTCAGGCACTTCATAGTTAACCACATTTCCATAGTTGCATGATTTAGTCACCAGATCAAATTGAATAACCAGAAGTGATGGTGCACTCACACAGAAATTTTTGGTGCTCTTGATAGGAAAGCATTTTCAGTTTTATAATAGAGGTCAGGGAAAAAACCTTATTTCGTAGGACTTGTGCCATTTTGACATCACTCTGTTATTCTTCGAGTACTTCATTACTTTCTGATACAGAAAGATGTTCCAGCTTATCTTGTAATTTCACATCTTGGTAAACCCATTTCATAACCTTGGTTGTTCAGGGCTAGGCCTTACACAGCGCACTGTCTGAAATGGCCTCACCTCCACTTGTCCCGTCCATGGAGTCAGCCAATCCCCTGAGTACTGGTTCCTTTGAGGGGAAATGGTCAAGGTGTGCTCTTGCAAAATGGGGTGCTGTTACTTCTCCCTCTTTTGGAAGAAGAGCTAGGAAGTATTTTTTTTTGAAATTAGATAATACCCCTAATTCCAGTTCACTACCACAGGGCTCTTCCTCTCCTTCCCACATGTTAGGTTTGTATGGTCTTTCTCCTTCAGTTCATGATTCCCAGCAACATCAGCATATTTGTTTGCTCAATGCTACAATACATATAAAACCATTTCAAAATTTTTTACCAACTTTACTACCAATAACAAACCTACCACTTTCTTTGCAATTCTATTTACCTTAAGAATTATTATCCTGAATGGAGTGCCTGAGTGGCTTAGTAGTTAAGCGTCTGCCTTCAGCTCAGGTCATGATCCCAGGTTCCTGGGATCGAGCCCCACATCGGGCTCCCTACTTGGTGGGAAGCTTGCTTCTCTCTCTCCCACTCCCCCTGCTTGTGTTCCCTCTCTTGCTGTGTCTCTCTCTGTCAAATAAATAAATAAAATATTAAACAAAGAATAATTATACTGAAGATATACATCTGTGTACTCTCAAAGAGATTACTCTCTGTTATTGTTGTCTTAACACTGTATTTTCCCCTCCCTCCCTCCCTGCCTCCTCTTTCTCTTCTTCCCTTCCCTTCCCTTCTTTTCCCTTCCCTTCCCCAGATTTGTTGAGAGGTAGTCTGTGCCCCTCTTTGAACTGCTCCTGTTTATAGTACTTTCCTAGGTTAAGCTAATCACCTTCTCTATAGGAGTCATAGGATAATTAATCTACTAAAAGCACTGATGTTCTGAGCAGCTATATATATATAAATAAAAATATATGCTATATAACTTTAATAACTTTAATATATATAAAATATATAGTTTCATTTAACAATACATAAATATATAAATAACAGTTATGTATTTATCAAACCATAGTATGTAAAACCTTTATATATTAAACCCATTTTATTTCTATGTTCATGTAATCTTTATTTATTGCTCATATATAATTTTTAATCCACAGAACCCATGGTCCCTTGTTTTCTGGTCTCAGTTTCAGCCAGTATTTCACATTAAGATCATTAGGTCATCAGAAATTGTGGATTTCAATTTTTTCATTTTAAGAGTCAGGAGGCACATAAAAAACATTGTGGGCTTTTTTTGTGTGTGTGGTATCATCATAAACTCTAAGGTGTATAAATTCTCATTAAGCATTAAAGAAAACAGACTGCTGGAACAACCACTGTGGGCTAGGGCTAGGTGTGGGAGTCAGAGGCTGGAGAGAGGAAGCAGTTAGGAGGAAGGAGAGTGTTGTTGGAGGGAAGGAGGTAGAGGTTAATGTATGTTTGAACTGAGAACAATGATACTCAAGAAGTGTGGACTGGGGAAATTAAATTGATCAGTACTCAATATAAATATGTAACCTACTCTTTTTGTTAAAACTGCTTAATTGATCTTTAAAATGCTGTTTTTTAATTTAAAAAATATGTTTTATTCATCCAAATTGACAGAAAGATATAATTGTACATGTTCCTTGCTGTTATGTTTCAGTGATGAAGAGAAAATTGATGTTGGTACAGTGAAATATTGTTCAATTATAGTTATTCTTTAGGTGATCCTCTATTGGAAAAATTACTAAATTAATTATGTGGTTTTATCTAATCATATATCAAAGAAAAACAACCATCATATATTAAAGAAAATATTAGTTTGAGACATTTATGCTTTCATTGAAATGATCACTGTACCTTTAAACTAGAATATATATTTGGAGAAAAGCCCAAGAATCTTTTAAAGATTTTTTGAAGGTATTTTCGAATATTTTGAAAGATACCTTTTAAATACCTTTAAAATATTTGAAGGTATTTTAAAAAGAAAGTAAGACTTCAATAAAAATATTTTTATTTTAATTTCATTAACTTGTATATATGCATATTAAATATGTGTGTGTGTTTTAGGTCTTATTACAATTGAGTATATTCTTCCCATCTTCCTACTTAGTGTTTTCTTATGGGCCTATTTAAACAAATCTCTAGGCAGGACGTTATAGAATATTGGTCATTCTAGCACCTTCCATTTGCATAGATTTTCATAGATAAAATGAAGCCATGCCAGGGTAGCTAAAATATTTTTATCAGTGATAAAAAAGCTAAAATCCTTTGGAAGTAACTTTTTGTATTTTTATTACAGGTAAATTGGGATATTCACATTGTACAGAAATAGAGGTAAGAGAAATACTCAAATATTTATTAGTAAAGTAGCTTTGCAGTTCTTTAGATTAACTTAAATATTGAACTATATCTCATGGGTTTTTGGTCTTCTGACAAGGATGTGTTGAGAGCAGGTATATATCTTTTACATTTAAAAAGAGTAAAATGTGAAGAAAAATTCGTTATCTTGCCCATATAAATATATTTTTTATTTTATTTTATTTATTTTATTTTTTAAAGATTTTATTTATTTGACAGAGAGAGAGACACAGCGAGAGAGGGAACACAAGCAGGGGGAGTGGGAGAGGGGGAAGCAGGCTTCCCTCTGAGCAGGGAGCCCAATGTGGGGCTCGATCCCAGGACCCTGGGATCATGACCTGAGCCGAAGGCAGACGCTTAATGACTGAGCCACCCAGGCGCCCCTAAATATATTTTTTAAAGATTTATTTTTAAGTAATCTCCACACCCACTGTGGGGCTCAAACTCACAACCCTGAGATTAAGAGTTGCATGCCCCACTGTCTGAGAGCCAGCCAGGCGCCCCTCTTGCCCATATTTTTAAAATGCCAGTGTGTGTTAAAAAGATTACGTTAATCGGGATGCCTGGGTGGCTCAGTCGGTTAAGTGGCTGCCTCCGGCCCGGGTCATGATCCCAGGGTCCTGGGATTGAGTCCCACATCGGGCTCCTTGCTCAGCAGGGAGCCTGCTTCTCCCTCTCTCTCCCTCTGCTTGTGCTCTGTCAAATAAATAAAACCTTTAAAAAAAAAAAAGATTACCTTAATCATGGCTTTAAAACTTTCCCATGTTATGTGTGAAATTGAGATACTAAGATTCAGAGCCCTTAATAAGAAATAGTTTAAGTTGTTTTTTTCATAATCCAATCTAATGTGTCATAATAAATAAATCATAAATATTTTGAGCTCCTCTGGAGCTGCCTTGGTGTAGGAAAAAAAAATAGGGGCTTAGAAACAATATTTCAGTGAGATTAATAATGAATCAAATAGTTTGTTATCTTAGTTCAAAATTCTGATTGTGAACTTTAAGGAATTTCCACGTGATTCCCTGTGTTCCTTGCAGGAATTTCAAGGGTAGCACTGAAATATGAGGGTAGCATCCATGAAGTGTGTACGTCTGGTGTTCTTTGCAGCAACTGTTGCCTCATCTTTACATTAGGAGTCTTGGGTCTTTGTTAATGGCAGTGCCTAAATAAAGGATTTAAGAAGTTATTTTTCTAATATGGTAATACGTCTACATGTTGATGTAGATTTTAGTAAATTTCAACTGTTATTTTAAATAAAATGCAAGCTTCCTAAGGGATTATATTGTATAATAAAGAAGCAAAAATCATTTGTTCTTTTTTACATTCAGAAATTATACAATTCATTTTTGTATTTTCAACTTTGGAAGTAGAGATAATTTTTTTTCCAAATTAGCTCTAAAAATAGGCAAGAACTTAATTTTTTTAAAAAGTAGAACTTAATATTTCTATATTGTGAGAATTTTTGATGTACTGTTCAATGTAATATAAAGGAGTGGGATTTGATTTGAGTCAGAAAATATAACTTCTGTCTGTGGTTTCTGGTGTGCATTTTTCTAGCTATGTAATTTTGAGCAGTATTTTTTTCTCCTGCTCTCCTAGAACTTTGGCTTTCTTATCTGTAAAATGTTAATCATAATTCCTATTGACCTCACAGGTTGTAAAATTTTAAAGAGCAAATATATGTGAAAATGTTATACAAACCCTGAAGACACTGTTTTATATATATATATATATATATATATATATATATATATATATATATAT